>NW_013953019.1:124987-126766 GCF_001266775.1 Austrofundulus limnaeus | reverse complement strand
CGTGCGTGCGTGCGTGCGTGCGTGCGTGCGTGCGTGCGTGTGTGTGTGTGTGTGTGTGTGTGTGTAAAACACTATTGAAATGCACATTTTGAGGTTTTTCAGAATCTCAGCATTAAAAAAATAAGGAATCTGTTGTTGGTTTCACAGTAAATGTTGGTGTTTGGCAGAGAAACAGACATTTACAGACTCAAAGGTCAGAACTTGCTGCAGCTCAGTGATCAGAGACACAGAAGCTATTACTCTTCATCCTGGCTGCCTTTTGATGAAAACACATCAGAGAAAAGTTGATGTGACAGAACATTTGTTTTAAAATTACTTCTGTGGAGGAAGCGCCTCAGACTCCCTGCTGCTTTTATTTGTACGCCGCTGCATGAAAAGCGTCTCAATCAATGGTTGAATCACATGTGGTGCGTTTTTTTCACACGGAGTTGAGGTTTTTTCAGCTGAGTTAACCCCTTCAGATGTGTAAAAACAACCCCAGGAATCATCATCTGGTTTTGAAACTGATGTCCGCCAGGAGACCCAGTCCCTGTCTGACAGCAGCATGAATTATTTCCTGTCATCTGTAACAGATGGGATTTAAATTGGAGGCATACATCAGGGTGAGAGCCGGGTTGGGGGCGGAGGGGGGGCATTGCGAGAATTCGACAAAGATGTGTGTGACAGCGAGGCTGGGTCTGCATTAGGTCAACTATAAATTAACTCCTACCATGCTGGGATGGGAGCTGGTTGCAGAACCCGAGGAGTCTCATATTTATGACCAGCTGCACGCTTCAGAGGAATATTTGCTCATTTGCATGAAAGTGGAGCCTCATAAATAAACGATAGAGGAAATATGAAAATTAGGTGACAGAACAAGGAATCTGGAGCCGACTTTCTGTCTTTGATGCCAAAGTTTTTCAGGCGAAGCTCTTTGGTTGTAGAGTCCTGAAGGCTCAGCGGYGAGGATCTGTGAGCTCCTCTGTCTGAAAGGTCGTCCCTGAATTTATTTTCTTGGTCTTGCATCGAGGCGAACAGCTCTGCTCAGCCCAGCTGATCYGAAGGCAATGGAACACTTTGGCTGTTTATGACCWCGAAAACTGAYACRCCGGTTCTTTAGGCATCACATTGCAGAGGAGCTCATCTATCTATCATGRCCTAACTTTGTTTGGATGGCTCAAATAGTGGMGCAGCATCAGGATGGGAACACCGTAATTCATGCTTTTAGGTTGGGTTTTGGAAGAAGGCGACTCCCCTCATACAAAGCTTATGAAATTTACATAGGTGAAAAAAGAAGTTACAAACATGAACAGACTGGGAGTGTGGATTAACAACACAAAACAGCAGCTGAAGCTGTAACATTGCCCACCACCTCTGGCTTCATGGCCCACCCCCGTCCCTACAGTAAAGCACGGTGGTGGCTAAAATCATCTGTATTTCAAGTTCTGCAACTATCAGTGGTTAAATCCAATTGTACTTTTTGTGACTGACTTCAGATTAATACCAATTTTCATGTTTTTATCTTTTATCCTGAAGGAGTGGAAAAAAAATTATGAAAAAATTTGTGCATTTTTGTGAAACTGCAAAAACTTTTGTTCAGTAATTTAACGTTGCTGTTGCCAGATGAGAGAGGCCTGTAATTGACATCATAGGTAGACCTCAACTATGAGAGACAAAATGTGAAAAAAATTTGAGAAAATAATTTTGTCTGATTTTTAAATCATTTTTTTGCAAATAATGGTGGAAAATAAGTATTTGGTCATTAACAAAAGTTCATCTCAATACTTTGTTGTATATCCT
>NW_013953019.1:122103-124722 GCF_001266775.1 Austrofundulus limnaeus | reverse complement strand
TATCTCCAACAGGTTTTCCAGTTTTCCTCACTGTGGTCCATTCACTGATGAGCTACTCTGTTTACAGTTCTGACCTCCATCACACAAACTCCTGACACTGAATGAWAGAAAAATAAATAAACCTGTGACRAAGTGAAGTCTGAATTGATKAGAAATTCTGTCGGAKCGAGCTTCACAGAAAAKCCAATTSGGCCGTAAGTGTYCAGGAGATAAATAGCTGCAGTTATTTAGCCTGGACTCTTGGTTCTGGGAGCGATRTGTGCATATGGGCAAACATAGATCATTCTCCCTCTGCAGAGTCTGTGTAGACAAAAAGACTTTTTTAAAGGTAATCAAACACCGAGAACTCTTAGAGGTATGAGGATCGTAACCCAGCAGCCTGCACTTACCAGTCAGCATWTTTCTTCCTTTCACTTCGAATTTACTTAAAACAGGACAGGAGTTATTTGTCCTCCCGGAGCTCTGGGACATCAGTGGTAATAAAGCTGAGCAACAAAAGGTCTGAGGAGACCAGTGAAGACATGACGGCTCAGGTTCTGATGTGAGATAATTGCATTTCTGTCAACGTCGTGGTTCTGGTCTTCTTTATGAGCCTAGTAACAATCCCCTTATCTAATACAGGAACATAAGTCAGATTTTGCAAACACCAACAGTTTGTGTCGATACATCATCACATTTAAGTATTTAAAGTTTGTTTAAAGCTGTAGGATTAATGTTACGCTAAAAGAAGGATTACTCTTTATTTATAAGCTTAATTACCTTGGGGGCACCACCACATTTAATTAATGGTAAAACRCTAACAAAGACCAATTTTCAGACTTTAAAATCAACCTCATAAAACTGAAACGTGTAATTCTTTCCCAGTTTAAATGACACGTAAAACAATCAAACGCAGACAAGAAGCGATTAATTTCACAATATAATCCTATATTGAATGATTCAGGGGCAAATACAGATCATTTACAGATAGATTACGTTTCAGCCACCTTGTTACAAAGCATATAGTAACGTGGCGTAACCTGTCAAAGATGGCTTCTCTATATGGCAAACACTTTTGGCATATACTCTCATGAACCATTTATAAGCTGAAAGCTATCTTTCTACACTAATATAACTAAAGGGGTAAGCTTTATCTTTGCTAACCAACAAAAAGGGAGCTAGTAGGAATAAGAGTGAAARTTTATATCTACTTTGATCTGATTTAAATTAACCGAACACACCAGCAAAATAATAGCAAGTTCTCCTACCGGCAACTTGTTAGCATGCAGGTTCCAAAATCNTCTGATGTGGCAAAAATGTGGTTCTAAATTATTTTAAACAATCTAACAGTTATTCTTCTCTGCTTCCTGTTTTGGATCCRTATTCCTGAAGCCTCCTCCGTGTCCCACCTGAGCCTGGCTTTAGGCTCGGTTTCCTCTGGTCTGATCCGGTTCTTACGACAAGCCTCAAGAAATCTTCAGCAGATGCAGGAGAGTCTGTTTGGCTGCTTTGCTCTGAATGTTTCCAGCGGGTTTTACTAAAACCAAACATCTGGATTTCCAGATTTCCACTTATTCAACATGTTTCCTGAGAACTCATCAACACAAGATGTTTACAGACCAGCAACACTGAATTAGTTATAACAACACATTAAAGACTGAAGAAACAACAAGCCTGAAAATGGTTTMTTTTTTCTTTCTGAAATTAAAGAAGTCTMTTATGGTTCTGTTCAAGCTGTTTTTTCAAACAAACAAACACATAACGTCATGATTTTCATTTTGTTATGTTGGAGTCAAACGTCAGGTTAGAGGTGGGTRTATGTACTGATGTCTCATCGCAAGAAGGTCCTGGGTTTGAGCCCCAGTTTGGACCTGGGTTCTTTCTGTGTGGAGTTTGTATGTTGTCCTCGTGCTTACATGGGTTTTCTAAATGTACTCYGGTTTCTTCCCAGAGACCAAAACCRTTCAGGTCCAGGCCTCCCTTGTAAAACAAATCTATGATCTAAACAGGATTTGCCTGGTTAAATAAAGGTGAATGAATAAATCCCACAGAAAGGGTCTGTTAGTTACTTTACATTCATTGTTCTTTTCTCTTATTTCTCTGATTGGCTGCTTGTCTCTCTCACAGGTGTTTGTCATTTCAGCTCATTAGTCACTTGTGTCTTTGTGTTTGCTCCACATCAACCTTTCATTTTGGTAAATAAATCAACTTTGTTTTTGAGTTCTTTGTGCATGCCTGCCTCCTGGGTCTAAACCTTTAACAATGCCATGACAGGAAACAGATTTTAAAAAACAAACTTTTTAATCAGGCCTATTCAACAAGAGGCCTATTCAACAAGAGGCCAAATAAAACCCTCTAAAATTTTTCTTTGGCCTCCAAGAACCTAGAATCCCTTTGTTGAATATATTATTAAAACCAAACAGATCAGAATTAGCTAAAATCTCATGTTTTAGCTCATGTCTCTGCTCTACCTGTTCTCTCAGACTACCTGTTCTTTCAGACTACCTGTTCTCTCACTACCTGTTCTCTCACTACCTGTTCTCTCAGACTACCTGTTCTCTCACTACCTGTTCTCTCACTACCTGTTCTCTCAGACTACCTGTTCTCTCACTACCTGTTCTCTCACTACCTGTTCTCTCA
>NW_013953019.1:117945-119863 GCF_001266775.1 Austrofundulus limnaeus | reverse complement strand
GAATTGAGGCAGTTCTGAAGGCAAAAGGGGGTCCAACCCGTTACTAGCGTGGTGTACCTAATAAAGTGGCCAGTGAGTGTAATGATCTATCTCGCCCCAAAGTGGGGGAGTTCAAAACTTTGTACTCCTCTCTGACCTGTTAACTCTCTTCTCCAAAAACTTTCTCTATCTGGCTAAATGGCGCCAATTTCTTTGTGTCCACAGGAGAGCCCTTGTCATTGGCTAAAACCGGTCACATGGTATAACAATGTCATTATGTTCACATGAGTAATTACAAAAAGGGTCCAAAGAGAGTCGCTGTTGACCCACAGATAAAACCTCTGGTATCCTTTGAAGTGTTTATGTCTCTTTTATCTCACCCAGTGTCATTTGACCTTAGAAAAGAACTGATTGCAAACTGGGTTCAACAGACATAGAGTCTGGGTGTCTTGTGATCTGAATGGCATCACAGCGTGAATTCCTTATGTCCCTGTGGATAAGACAGTGGTGGAAGTTCACAAGAATAGGTGTCATAATTTAATTAAGGAGAAGTCACAGTCTGAGCGTGTTCATGAAAGTTTGGAAGTGTGGATATGACAGACGCAACAGTTTCTCTTTCTTGATGAGAGGAGATTCACGTTTCGCTACAAAGCTTAGGCCTACTGGGTAAAGAAAGTCCAACTTCATTCAGTCCTCAGGTTTTAATGGGATCCCTAACTACTGTCATGTGTTGGCTTTAAAATGTTTTTAAATGTGCAATTCTACCAAACGTTGTTTTTGACACATAAAAAGATGTAATTATCAACAAAATTGTTTACGTTTGACACATTTTTTCACTTAAGCACCAAACCACTAACACAATGCATTCTGCAGGTGATGATGATGATGATGATGATGATGATGATGTAGTTTCTATGTTCTGCTGAATGTTCTTATTTTGACTTATAGCTGTAAATCATAATTTAAATTATTTAGTTTATTTAACGTTTGACCAGCTGTGACAACTGTAAAAAAAAAATGAAATAAAGAAACCAAAAACTGTCCACAAAAGCCTCACCTACACACCCTCCCAAATCATCTGCTTATCAATTACAGTTTAATATAATTTTGTGAAGTCTCAAATTACTCACTGAAACTAAATATATTTCTACAAAAAAAATCATACGTAAAAGTTATGTAAATCAACAAATATCAACATCAGAAAAAATAATCTGAAGTTTAATGTAGATTTTGTTTTTAGTCAATAAATATTTACATTTGTTTACATAAATGGGCAGAGGCTAAAGTTCTACTGCAGCCGGCCACTAGGGCGTGCTCATACTTTATGGTTTCAACTTCTAGGTCCTGGTCCAAATGTGTAAAATCTACATTTTTCTGCATTTTCACCTGCTACATTTGCTGCACACAGTTGTATTGGAAAGTGGTAATTTCCCATTTACAAGTCATAAATTTAAACTGGAACACCCCTCCATTGAGAATTCCCTTACTCTTATTTTTTACTTTTATAATTGTTTCTGTATTATCTATTTTACAATTAGCCAGTTGTACACATTAATCTTTTCAGTGTTAATAAGAGGATGTGAAAGGAAAAAAAATTGTATAGGTCCTCTGGACGGGTTCTTCTTTAATGAAATCTAATGTTACAACTAATCATGGACCCCTTTAAAGATAGAATCAGGAACCTTTCAAATATAAAGGATAGAAATACAAACCTGTGTGTGTGTGGGAGGGGGCACATCCACCATCACAGTCCCAAGTAGGCCTACCCCTGTAAATGATGGCCGTATGTTTTTTCAAATCTGTGCCTATATGATAAATCCTATAGATAGGCTTCCTGAGTTATTCCTTAGTTCTGCTGCTATAGGTTTAGACTGCTGGAGGACAAACTGACCACATTTCCTCACTCTTGTTCAGTGTAGTCTCCCTCCCTCTACATGTT
>NW_013953019.1:111194-112983 GCF_001266775.1 Austrofundulus limnaeus | reverse complement strand
CACACACACACACACACACACACACACACACACACACAAAAACCCTTACCTAAAGAAGCCAGCAGATTGTGCCGAATCTACACTTTATACTGTCCATCCTGAGCAGCACATTCGGCAACAACTGATAGGTAAAAAAAAACCCTTTTAACAGGAAGAAACATCCAGCAGAACCAGACTGAGATTTACTGATTATTACTGATAGAAATAATCAAAACAAACATGTAGAGGGAGGGAGACTACACTGAACAAGAGTGAGGAAATGTGGTCAGTTTGTCCTCCAGCAGTCTAAACCTATAGCAGCAGAACTAAGGAATAACTCAGGAAGCCTATCTATAGGATTTATCATATAGGCACAGATTTGAAAAAACATACGGCCATCATTTACAGGGGTAGGCCTACTTGGGACTGTGATGGTGGATGTGCCCCCTCCCACACACACACAGGTTTGTATTTCTATCCTTTATATTTGAAAGGTTCCTGATTCTATCTTTAAAGGGGTCCATGATTAGTTGTAACGAAACATTTCATTAAAGAAGAACCCGTCCAGAGGACCTATACAATTTTTTTTCCTTTGATTTTTTACCTGGATTACTGAGATGCATCAGGACATAAGAGGATGTGTTAAAATTTTAAACAAATGTTTTAAATTTATTTTTGTTTTTCATTAAAATGTTTTTTCTATGCTGGAAATACCACGTAGAGCTAGTTATTTGCTAGCTGTGCTTAGCATAAGCAATGAGACGAGGAATGTGACGTTTTGTGTTTAGTCGAAGTTGAACATGAAATGTTGAAGGCAAATACAACTGGCTCTTTGAGGACCACTGTAGTGCTCACGTGGCCCTCGCTGRCAATAAGTTTGACACCCCTGGTCCAAGGAGTGGCYACAAGCAGGAGGTCTGTGAGGAGGACCCTGGGAAGCTCGATTAACAATCACAATGGTGACGTTGAGAACAACAKAACCGCCTGCTGGACTTTCTCAGAACTGTGCCACCTGTCTACATCTCTACATGAGGAACAAAGGGGCAACAGAAGTAGGAGGTTCTTCAGGATCTTCCTGTTAAGAGTTTTTCCTCTCTACTGTCACCCCTGCCACATTCTGTCCCACCATTACATCTTTGATAATTTTATGATTTGATATTGATATTTTGTTTGATAACTGGGTTTATTTGTCTGCAGCCATGTAGAATCTGCCTAAAGTGTATGAAGAAAGCCACCAGGCAGGTGTGTGATTAACACTGAACTGATTTCTCCTGCAGGTGCCAATCTTTTAACAAATGTTCCTCCAGGATTACACAAAGAACAAACTTCTATACAACCCATGGAGGTGAACTCTGTCCCAGCTCAGCCTTATACCCAGGTGGTAATCAGCTCTCAGTGGCTGACAGCTAAATGATAAAAAAAAAATAAATAAAAAAAAACCCTTGGCTCGGTGAGCGTATTTACAGAGCCCATTTTCTTTTTTTTTTTTCTCAGACAGCCTTTAGGCCATGGCTCCAAGCAAGAGCAGGTGTGAACCTGTTGATATCAGCTGCCTGATTAAACCTATAGATGGAGAGAATCGGCACAATTTGTTGCCATGGTTACATTTCATTCTGGTTCACCGGAGCCACAGCCGGAAAGAAAATAAATCAATTTTTACCTTGAGAATACCATCATGTCGGCCGCAAATTCTACAAAATGATTGGATGAATCCAACCAGCCAAAAATAAAAAAAGAACAAAATGCAACGTGGCTTTTTTTTTATTTATTTGATTTCAGTTTTACTCTTGTTCGCCTGGAAGCAAAAAGG
>NW_013953019.1:98092-111184 GCF_001266775.1 Austrofundulus limnaeus | reverse complement strand
ATTCGTATCATGTAAACACAGTAAAAGTATTTAATAAAGAATAAAGAACTGAGAGGTGGGCTCTCAGGCCTGTGAGATTAAATGAGACATTTGCTTTAAAATCCTTTATTTTCACATTTAAATCATTCAGTTGGGGCCCGTTTCACCCCTTTGCTGAGAGGCGTCTCAAAGCAGATACTGTTCCTTTAAATCCAAATGAGGCCCCGCCCCCTTCCAGCTTCCAGACCGGTTCATTCCAGTTTGATAAAGGGGGTTCTAGCTAGCGGTGCAGAAATATTTTATTTACTAATTAATTAAAATATGCCAGCAAGGGAGGACTTGTCCATCCAGCCATAAATATTGGAGCCAGAGTCTGACCCAGAGCCAGAGGAGAATGAAGACCACCACCTTGTAGTAGGTAAATCCAGACCTTAAGTTCCATGCTAACACTGATGGGATCGTTTAGGACGTCATAGAAAATAGAGAAAACTAAATGAACTGAAAAATATGACCCAAACAGAATATAAACACATATTTAAAGCACTGAGAGAGATTAAATTCAAAATTTCAGTATAGAAAATACTACACACCTAAATGTAGCTAAAAAAATGATAATGATAAGATGTCTCCAAAAGTTTAACTTTCAAATGGAATTGTAAGAGAAAACAGAAAACTTTAGATAATGTTTGATAATGTGTGTTTGAGTTTCAAAATCATCTTTATTGTAAATGTTTTTGTCTTCGATGAAGCTCATTAGCACTCAGGTAGATTTAAACTAGTTGACTAGCTAGCACTTTGTTAGCTTTAAGCTAGCTGACTGCTAGCAAGCTCTACTGAAAACAAAATTTTTTTTACAATGGAGCTCATTAGCAATGGAATAGCCTTTAAACTAGCTGACTAGCTAGCACTCAGCTAGCTTTTAAACTAGCTGACGGCTAGCAAGCTGCACTGTAAACAAGATATTTACAATGAATGGAGCTCACTAGCAGCTCCAACAGCTGMTAGATACTCAGCTAATTAACAGCTTGTGAGCTGCATAATGTAACATTTTAAAGGTTACAGTGATAGATGCACGCATGAAAAGATAAAGATAAATTCAACCATTATTTGTATGGGAAACCAAAAGTATTTTACATTACAACTCTGCTGCTTTAAACAGCAACCGTCATACATCAACACTATTTATGCATCAAAATAAAAATAATGATAATCATACCATGTAATACTGTACATTTCTGATGTTTTGTTTTGAAACTAATGCAGTGAAACTGGAGTGTGTTTATTCATCAGATTGTCAGATTTTTATACCAAACATGACTCATCTGTGACATAAATTATTATTAGAGGCTAGATCTGGATTTATCCTTTAAGTATGATTGACAAGAATTATTATTATATTGTTTAGCAGCACAGGTTATTACTTACATCTGATTGGTGAAGTAAGGCAGCAGAATTGGGTAAATTAAAAATTTAAATAAATAAATGTGTTTGTGAGGCTGTAGACTGGATGCAGATATATTTATAGCCTTTAAACTGTAATAATGTTTATCCTCAATAATATTGTTGACGCAACAAATCTTAGCAAACATGTTGAGATTTTAAGCCTTTTCCCCCACATTCTTCTGTTTAAGACAAGTCAGATCTTCTACATTTTGTGCAGCACAGATCATTTTTAAATCTGGTTAAAAACATTCTGACTGAGGAAAACAAATCACCTGTTTTTATTTTTTTACTGATTGTTTTTTTTTTTTATTGCATCCAAATCATATCAGATCAGTTAGAGGTTGGGTATAAAGGGGATATTTTAGCTTCTCTGGACAATACATGTTTATTTTCAGTCTTTATCTGACTGTAAACCTGCTAGAGATGATTTCTGTACCACAGACTGTGGGTCGTCAGAACAACAGGTTGCTTTGGTTCTTCTTACAAGGTCAATCGTTGCTCCTTCTGCTGAAAAGCTTGTTTGCTAATCTCACTAATGTTTGCTCCCTGACTATATCGGACGGAGCTCCTGCTCTCAGACAGCAGATTATGTRCGCTGCAGCACCAGAATGTTATCTTGGGTTATTTCAAGGAGAGGATTTCCGAACCGACGTGGGAAATCACCGGCGTCGGAAGCTCGTCGAAGCATTCGAGGTTATGGACGATGTTTATTCTGGGAGCATCTGCCGCCGCATCAGCAGAGTGGGGCCGTGACAGCGTTTTAAACGGCTGCCTACGCTCCGGTTTCATCCCTCCCTCGAGGAACGCTTCCTTTACACGGTGCTCAGCAGAGCGAGGACGGAGTTTTGGGTTAAATACAACACCTGAGTGACCTGAGGCCTCTCCGCTTCTCTAATGAATGAGATTAAAACTTCTCAAGACGCCTTAAAGAGCTGCWGGAGGATATGGCTGAGCATTTTATCTGATGCTTCATGTTTTTATTCTCTGATTTACACATCATGAGGCGAGGCAACAAATGTTTTTCACAGGGAAATATTAGCACTAGAGCACCTGTTTATAAAGCTTTAAAAAAACAGTAAATTCTTGTTTAGTCGGACGTCTTCAGGACTCGTTTTAAAGCACGTCTGATGCAAGCTGAGCAACAAGATTCAAACTGAAATCAGCACTCTGAGCCACACAACTCCGATTAATTATTGTGATTTTATCTGCTGCGTTTATGGAACAAAACAGTTGAGATAAGAGAGAAAATAATTCAAGTTTTAATAGAGGAGAACAGAAGGTGGAGAGAAAGTTTCTTTCTAATAAACCAGCTGAGGAGAGTGAGCGGTCCGTTTAGTCAGAACCTAACAGAACGGCAGTGGAAAAATAAAGTCCTGTTTATTTATCATTGGGTTGATGATGCATGGATTTATTTTACAACAGTTTGTGTCATCTCTAGTTTCCCTTATCTGCTTATAGCGGAACTAGCTTCTCTTTTAGCTTATTAGCTTTTTGGCTAACTTTGGAAAATGTTCGTGAACTGATTAGCTTCTGCTAAATTAGTTTCTGCAAATTTTAAGTTAATTTTGGCAGATGTTTGTAAATGCAAATTAGATGATGACATCATTTAGCAGCTTTTAGGACAGCCAATAGTGACTTTTCTAACTGAGGAGTTGGCAACCGGCAAATCTGAGGAACACAAATGTCCTTTGGTTTTGCAGCTCTGTGTTTCCCTTTGTGTGCCCACCCCACACTGGCTCTTTCTTGTCTCTCAAAGGTCAGGCTGGTATTTTTAGAGCAGATTTAATATTCGGAGCGAAGAGGACTCTTCAGCAGATCGGCCCAACAGATGAGAAGCATTTAGTCTGATTGAGCTGAGACTCGACTCGACTTCTTGGCCGGAATAAAACCTCCAGCTTCTCTCTGACAGCCGCTGAATGTAAATTGAAGTCGTCTCTGCTGTAC
Source organism: Austrofundulus limnaeus (assembly GCF_001266775.1). NCBI lineage: Eukaryota > Metazoa > Chordata > Actinopteri > Cyprinodontiformes > Rivulidae > Austrofundulus > Austrofundulus limnaeus. The sequence continues at coordinate 107,818 of NW_013953019.1, read as the reverse complement.
GGCCAGCTATTGACTGGACCCAAAACCCGGGTCTCTTCCATCTTATTTAGTGCTCGTGTGAGCCAACCAATTTGCTGGCCATTAGCGAGCTGTAATGACTTCTTGACTGGCGATGCTTTAAATCCTGTGGAGATCTGTTGTTCCGCTGAGTGTGGGGTAAAATAGATGATCCATGTGGGAACTAAGCCAGAGATGAACTTATAACAATTTAAAATTTTGTTTGCGTTCAGTGATAAAGTATCAGTCATATATGTCTGTCTGTCTGTCTGTCTGTCTGTCTGTCTGTCTGTCTGTCTGTCCGTCCGTCCGTCTGTCCGTCCGTCCGTCCGTCCGTCCGTCCGTCCGTCCGTCCGTCCGTCCGTCCGTCCGTCCGTCCGTCCGTCCGTCCGTCCGTCCGTCCGTCCGTCCAGGCAGTTAAGAACAATTAAAACATTTTTTTTTACACAACTCCTGGGGCCTCATGCATAAAGGATTGCGCAGCTTTCACACTAAAAGTTGACGTACGGACACATTTAGAAAAGTGCGCCTCAACGAAATATTCAGATGTATAAAACTGTGCGCATGCATGTTCCTGCGCACCTTTCCTTTATACATCCCAATGAACGTGGAACTGAGCGCACGTGAGACACCTCCCCTGACACGCCTCCATTTAAASATGTAAAATAGATGTAAATGTGTCCAGGTGTGAGATTCTCCTCAGATTGTCCTCTCTGTGGGATCAGAAATGATTTTAGATTCAGGAAAAATATAAATTAAATGGAGAATGAGTGAGAAAATTGTCAGTGGGGTGTAAAAATGTGTTTGCCACTCGCAAAGGTGTGTGTGTGTGTGTGTGTGTTGGTGTGTACGCGAGGCTGACAGACATTTCCACCTTTACACGTCTTTAATAAATGACTGTAAACACAGAGAAACTTATGACTTTTGTAGAACTTGGAAAAATATTTATTAAATAGTTGATGTGAAGAAACGAGTGACTCGCTGCGCTGCGAGTTTCTGCCACAGTGTGGGACTGGGAACAGCTGACATTGATCCATACGCACAACTTTACGCAGCAATCTATTGCGTCTTGTGGAGCAGAGGAATCACCACAGCTGAGCTGTTCTGAATTAATCTGCTGACTTGACAATTTTTTTTCTCGGTGAAATTTAAAAATGTTTCTTAGAAAATTCACACATTTTATTCTCCTCAGCTGTGTGTGCGCTCCGCAGGCCATGCGCTCTGCGTGTGTTTCCAACTATGTGACAACAATATAAAAAGTTTACAGTTTACAGACTGGACTGAGGTTCTTTTGATCATTTTTAGGCTGATCTATTTTCTTGTCTGAGTTTAAATGATTTTCAGTCCCGGGGTTCAGTTTCATGATCGTTCCAGTTTAAACAATAAAAACTCAAACTAAAATAAAAATCTAACAGTGTTCACGCTCCTTACATTCAGAAAACACAACAAAGTCATATTTCTGTGGATTCAGGTCAGATTCATGACTTTGTGAGTTAAAACTGTCGACTGAAAAACTTTGCGTGGCTGCCGCACATTCTCACGGCAGGTGAAAAGTGTAACTATACGCACACTTTCACGCAACGTTGGTTTTAATACATCCCAACGTGGGCGTAGAACCTGGTGTACGTAACTTTATGTGTACTCACCGTTTATACATGAGGCCCCTGGTCTGTTTTAAGCTCAGTTTTCCACAYATTATAACAAACATTTTGTAGTACTGACTCCGCTCCACCAGGTGGCGACCCCATCCACATTAAAAATAGATCAAAATACAGAGGAAGAACTTTTCACTCAGTTGATAACTTCCTACAAAATATATTTTATAGTTTTTTTTTCCAGCTCTTAATATTTCCTGAAGTTTAGCAGCAGCTGGATCAGGATGTGGTGGTACCAAGCTGCAAAAATAACTAAAAACGTCCCTGTTGTTGTTTTTGGTTCTGAGACTCAAAGGGATCATAGGCTGCTCTGTTGTTGTTCTGAAACTGGCAGCTAGCTGTAGCACCTCCGGTATTGCTTTGGGTTACTTCAGACGGTGTTCAGGTTTTAGAGGCGGTCTCAATATTGACCAAAATGCCCAGTCCCATCAGAACCACTTCAAACCACCTTGCTGCTAAAATTCAGGCAGGATGGATGGATGGATGGATGGATGGAYGGAYGGATGGATGGATGGATGGATGGATGGATGTTTCTGCAGAAATGTGATGAAATTCCTAGCAAAAGTGCTACAGCTAACTGCTGATGTTGCTGTTTGTGCTTGTAATAAACCACAGATTTTCCTCTAAAGGTTTATTCAACAATTTTCACATGAATCAATGATCTGTGAARTTTTGGAGACTGGAGCTATTTGAGTCCACTTCAGTCTTTGTTACGGTCTGACTAGCCATGAGCTCATCAGTCCCATGAAACCCAAACATTAACTACAACAACTAAAGTCTTATTTTCATAATATCTATACAGATCTACCTTTCAATACTCAGAAACCTTCTACTGACCACTGCTACAGAAAGGCTTCAGCAGCCTCCAGAATCTGTCTGGATCAGTCAGAACCGCACCGACCCTACATGACCCAAAGTCAACCTGTGTCCTCGCTCTGAGCGAATGGTTGGCAGGAATCRATAGATGAGATCACATCTGAGGAACGCTGATTCACCAGCAGTCTGGGCCTGAAGATGTTGTGATTAAAGACTCAATTTCCCAGAGGTCATTGTGGTGTGATGACTTATTAAACTAACTGATGGAGGCAGCAGCACCTGTGGAGCAGAGACTTGTTTCCTCTCAGCTCTCAGTCGTGGTGTTTGTGTAAAACAGCAGCTTTTGACAGAGGCTGAATCCAACATTATCTTCACTCAGCAGAAACCTCTCCACATCTGAGCTGCTGGTTTCTGCTGCTGTGAAGAGAAACTCTCTCATTCTTTCACCAGCTGACTGACAGCTTCAAACAACTTCTGTCTTTATAGTCTGTAAATCATATCTATAATGCAGTTTTTCAGTGAGATGTAGTTTCTACAGTCATGTGATTTATATTCAGTTTAGCTGAGAGCCTTAAACTTCTTTATGGATTACTGCTGCTTTGAGCTTGTTTCTAGTGAAACTAAATTTGTCTTTATCTGACAACACAGAAAGAACATTTTATTTTAGTCTGTAAAGTCCAGGCTTAAAAACATGAAGAGAAACGGACATCTAAACGAATCCTTGGTTTTATTTGGATAAGTTGTTTGTTTCACTCTGAATATTTTAASACCAGGAACAGAATCTTCCCACGTTTCCTCTAAAACCCTAAGAAAATGTGATAAAATTTGTTCTTTTAATCCTGAAACCTTTATGTTTTCATTTCTCTAACAGGAAATTAGGAAAACAGTTTACTCTATCAGAACCTCCTTGAACAGGATAAAATAAGCTCCGTCTGTACAGATGCTCAGGCTCTTGTTCTTCTCCGCTTCTGAGTGTCTGACAATGATCTGACGTCTCGTCACTCTTGATAAAAACCAGAGGGACGGTCAGTCTTGGTCCCTCGTCATCTTTTGTTTAAGTTTAAATCTTACTTTTTCTCTGTAAAAACTAAAAGAGGCTGAGCAAAACACAGTTAAATAAATTACTTTATTTTGAAAATTTCAGTGAAAACATGCTTAAAAACTGTCAAATGATTTAACAAATATTTCCTTTTTCACAGAAATTTAATCACAAAAGAAGACAATTTTGGTTTTAAACCACTTTCTGAATCCTGATTAGTTCATTCTCAGTCTGCAAACTCGACAATAACATTTTTTTTCAAAATTATCACCTATAGGGTAACAGTTTTTGCTATTAGATGTCTAGGTTTCAAAATAAAATAATCTAAGGGAGATTACTGATGTTATTGTTAATAATGGTTGGTTGAATCCCAGATTAGAACACTAGTGATTGTAACAGTAAGACAGTAAACTGTGGGTATTTACAAAGGTAGAAAACAAGCAAAATAAGTTTTAATAAACCACTAGCAATGGTGGACATGGTTACATTAATATTTAATAATGGAACTAATTATTAATTTAGCTGATTAACATTTTCACTAGCTTTAAAAACTGTTAGCGGACCATTTAGCTTCTGCTAAATTAATTTTTGCCAACTGTAATTCAGCTAACAGCTAACTAACAAGCTAGCATCCCACAGATTTGTGTCTGTCACACCAGTCTTCAGCTTGAAGGAGACAACATGCGACACAGACTGAATGACAGTCRTCTTAGCGGTTAGTGATTAGCTGTTTTTGTCAGCTCCTGCTAATTTTTACTTAGCTTCCTCTAATTTTTTGTACATTTACATCTTTGGACGTTTACCTGGATTATGACCCTCAACGATCTATCCAACCAGGATACTCAAAGCACTTCACACTACAATCTGTGCCCTCATTTACTCATCCACACAGCACTCTATTAGATCACTCTACAAAGCTAACTTGTACAAATCAATCTATAGAGACTAATCAGTGCTTTAAATCACATTCATACACTGATGGGACACACATCAGAGGCAGTGGGAGTTCAGTGTCTTGTCTAGGGACACTTTAACGTGTGACAGAATAGTGGGGAATCGAACTCCCAACTCTCGCATTAGAGGAGCAACCCCMCTAACCACTCTGCCACAGCCGCCCCAATTGGTGATACTTATTGAAGATGATGAATTATCTGTGCAGTACAATGAAAGTATGTAATGAGGATAACGACGACAGCAGACGAGTCACAGCTCTTTTCTATTAATATTTTAGTGTTAAAACTCRCCACAATGAAAGCCATGAAAACTGCAGAGCGTTAGCAATTTTGTGAGTTTCTTTGAACAATTATTAGTTCTAAGGAAAAAAATTCAAGTTACTGAGGCAGTAAACTCTGAACCACGACCTAACGAAGGAGCTGACTGTTATTTCTGAACTACAGCCATGTTTGATGTGGAGCCCAGTTGTCGTCTTACCGGTTTAGCTTCTGCTAATTATTAATTTTTTAACATGTTTAGCATTAGCAAAGCCATATTTTTAGTTAGCAGGTGATAATTCATTTAAAGCTAATACTTAGGTTAACTGTTTCCACCACTGACCTACAGCTTTCCAATCCTGAAAACCTGCTTTTTGTTACAGTATCATGATCAAATGAATACTGTGGTTTAAAAAAGGGTTTCTTTAATTTTTTCAGTGACTTTAATGTGACTGTCGTGTTTTCAGTCCTGATCACCAAACAGAGCCGGTGTTTGCCAGCTGTTAGCTGATTGGTGCTCCTGTTGTCACCAGCTTGTAGTACGCGCCCTTCAGAGCCATGAGCTGCTCGTGCGTTCCCTTCTCGATCACGAAGCCCCGCGACATGACAGCGATGATGTCAGAGTTCTGGATGGTCGAGAGGCGATGGGCGATGACAATGCATGTCCGACCCTCTCTGGCTTTGTCCAGAGCTGCTTGCACTGTCTGTAAACACACACAGAGAGATATGTTTGAAATAACACACACACTGCTTGCTGGATCCATTTTCATTYCTCCCACAGAACAGACAAAAGCGTCCCAATTATAGCAATTTGACAATCATGCGTTGATTACTATCATTAGATGTTCCAGTGTTCAGGACTCTGCTGCTCGGTGGGCTTCAGTCATCGGTGCTAAAAAAAAAAAGACTAAATCTTCATCTGAAGGACATCCCACTATAGGCTCGGTGTGATGAACCAGCAGCTCGTGTTAATAATAGAGATGATGAATGCTAACGAGGATAACGATGATGATAATTAACCGCCTGGAGAGCACCGAGCAGCTGCACCACCCCGGGATGAGAAGAGAAGCTTGTCTGAAGCGGACCTTCTCGCTCTCGGTGTCCAGGGCGGAGGTGGCCTCGTCGAGGAGCAGGATCTTGGGGTCACGGATGATGGCTCTGGCGATGGCGATGCGCTGCTTCTGACCACGGGACAGCTGAGAACCCTGGGAGCCAACGTTGGTGTCGTATTTCTGAAGGAGCACAGAATAAATTCAGTGTTCACAGTGAAGATTAAGCAGCTAAGCTTTTTCTCCTTAACATCTTTTTGGGGGCTTGTCATTAATGTGTAGGAGCAGAGGAATGTACTGCGGAGCTAATCACAAGTTTAAGCTAACCGCTAATGCTAATCTTTGAAAATGCAATAATTCAGCCATTTTTTAGACATAAAAAGCTGAAACTGGTATAGTATTTGCTGAAAGCAATTGTTAACAAATTTTGAATGTTAAATAAAAATTCAAGATGACCACCAGAACTAATTTTAGACAACTATAATATGCTCATTTTTAGTCATATTGGGCTGAAATTTGGTGTGGTGGTAGTTAAGGACGATTTCCTAAATATACTGAACCCAGATCAAAAGTCCAGGATGGCCGTCTTCGGTAAAATGAAGAAATCACTGTAACCCAATCATTTTTAGACATAGTGAGGTAAATTTGGTGTGGTGGTACTAAATCCAAATCAAAAATCCAAGATGGTCACTATWACTAAAAAGAAGAAAGCTCTTCAGCTTAGACATTTAGTGGGAGCTGACTGTGAACTTCAACATGTAAACGTAAAATCCAAAATTTAAAATGGACGCCACATATTCTAGTTTGTCATTAATGTTATAAATGATCCATTTAAGCAAACCGTGATACCCAGCAGATAAGGGGGAGCCCTTGATGAAAACAGGTATTTACATGGACCAACACCTGATCATCTAGCAGAGTTCAACTATCTGCTTTATTTAACCCAGTTCAACATGAATCGACTTCCTCTTAGTAAAATCTACATCAGTTCAGGAACTTGAATGTCTAATGAGGAAACTTGGTAAATATACAGTAGCCGCAGATCAATCATTTTTGCTTTATTACTTTACAACCTTTGCTTGTTTTCTGTAGGCTAACTTTAATAAGTGGYTCTGCGTCTGCCGCTGAGTACATCTAACACCAAATGTCCACGATACCTCGGGGAGCGACATGACGAAGTCGTGAAGCTGGGCCTTCTTGGCGGCAGAGATGACCTCGTTCATGCTGATTTCCCGTGAGTTGTCGCCGTACTTGATGTTCTCAGCGATGCTGCAGTCGAACAACACGGGCTCCTGGGAGACAATGCCGATCTTGGAGCGAAGGTAGGGGACGTTGACGCGAGTCGACTCGTGGCCATCAATCAGCTGCGGGAGGAAAAAAATGGGTTTGACCATTAGTAGAAGGTGAGCTCATAATCACAGATGGGAAATACAATTCACTTAATGAGCTATCATACCACTATCTCCACCGTAATCTCTCTCCTGACTGCAGAGGTGATTCTGCTCTTTTTTAACCTCAGACAGGCAATCAGGCCAATCCATTTCCAACCCATTTCCATCCTAATTAAGACCATTTGAATCTTGGCAGGGATCTTTCTCTGGCACAAAGGCGAACCTGTGTTCCAGGTGGAGTGCCACTTTTTGAAATTTGAGGACGTAGTCAGCATAAACGCCTGACTGATAAATGAAGTGACGTGAAATATTTCCATCACCACATCCACTAAATGTCTCGCAATTATTCTCCGACTGCGGCCAATTAAAGGCTTTACAYCCAGCATGACAGAAAAGGGTTATTAGAGTGGAAGGTGACAACAGACTACACATATTCATTTAAAATCTGAATATCTCACATTTTAACAGACTGGTTCACAGAGGCTGGATTGAAGCCAAAACATTTAAAGGTTGAGTGAGCTAACAGGGAAGCTAGTTTGCTAATATACTGTAGAGTTTTGAAAGTTTTGCCATTTTAATGCTTAAAGTTTTGTGAAAATGTCTCTAGTTTGTTTGTTTGTTTGCCACAGCAAAGAGACGATATTTGTTTCAGAAAGTTAAGTTAGCAGACATGATAAAACACTGCTAACAGAAGTTTTAATGCAAAGCAGTACGCTAAGAATATAATTTGCAGACAGCTGTACTTCTAAATGKTAAACAGTGTCTTTAAAGAATAGTTTAGAGCTTCTGCAGTGTTTTAAACAATGTATCACTTTAAATGACATCACCTTGGGGGAATAAGTAAAGTAATAAATTAAGCAGAAAAATGAATCGACAAGTTAACGATTAGTCAGCCTGGGGCCTGGATCAGAGCGGATTGTTGCAGCAGTGGGTCATCAGTTCTGTGTTACAGTATCTGTGCAGAAATAACACGATATTCCTGACAGAAGTGCTTCTGTTGCACAGGAARTGCTATAGCTAGCTGCTGCTGCAATTTGCAAATAACCACAGAGTTCTAAATATCTACGTAAAGAGAAACTGAAGACCATGTGAATGTTTATGAATTAGTGTTTGCATGAATCACTTTTAAGAATTTAAGGCTGGAGTTGTTTTTAAACGGCAGCAAAATAAAACAAAATACAGATAAGTTTCCAGTYGACGACTGTTGATTCATGTAGTTCTTACTTACCGGTAGTTTTAAAACATATTTAGCTATTTTTGTTTAAAAATACAATTTTGGTCTGTGTTTTTATTACAGTTAGGGAAAACTCCCATTTGATTACATTGACTGAAACTTGCTGCAACCTGCCTACAGGGTCATTTGTTCTGTTTTGGCTTCARCTTCAGTGTTATGCTCCTACATTGATGTCTGACTCCCCTGTTAGTCAGTCTAGTCAGAAATGAACTGTTTCTACAAAGGGAAGTTGTTCAAGGACCTATCTATACCACCACTGYAAAAGATCTCAACAAGGATAACATTTATCAAATAAATATATTTGTTTGTTTTTCCAGTGTATATGGACCAATAGTTTAAAGGAGACCAATTATGGGTCCTAGAAATGTTTATGGTATGCCTGTGGGCCATCCAGACCATGTTCATTCAATTTAATGCACAAAATAATTCTCAGATAATAAAATTTCCACTTTTCTAGTTCTGCCTGCTCTGACTTCAGTTCAGAAGAGCTGTTTATGTTAATGAGCTCTGTTGGTAACGCCCTCAAAAAATTCTGTTGACATTAACTCCGCCCTCCAAAGCCAGCGTTTATGTTAGCATGGCTTATAATAGCAGAAGCGCTGTTGTACAACCGTATGAGACCCAGAGGCAGAGTCGTGGTCGCAGCTTCTTTCTTTTTTTCCTCTCCCTCCTCTGCTCTGAGCTCACTGTGCATGCTGTTACCAGAGCAGGGAGCAGCAGCAGTGAAAATACCTCAGAAACTCAAACAAATAGGCTTTAACAAGGCTTTAATAAGCTAAACAATAGAGGTACATGAGAAAATGTGTTCATAACAAACGAAAATAAATAAATAATTAAATTGTGTCCATGCTGGTCTCAAACCCTGGTCTCCTCCTCTCTGGTCCAGCACTACCCATTGCCCTATTGGAGGCTTGTTGTGAAATGAGCTGCGCATTGCACAACAACACCATGACGGCTCTTTATACTGAGGAGGTGGAGTCTCACCCAGGGGTTGCTAGATAAGGGGCTGAACGCAGGTTCCAGTGGGTTGTTGTACAGCTTGTGACATCACAAAATGACAGAAGTATAAAACTTGTCATTAATACACATTAAAAATACTGTACATTTACTTACAGTGAATATGCCCCTGGGTGCATTTTTTTGGTCCTAGGACTCTTTTTTTAAGAAGTACAAACCCAAAGTTGAGTAAAAAAACCTTTAAAAAGTGAATTTTGCATAATAGGTCCCCGTTAAGTTGCCTGTTTAGATCCCTTCAAACAATCTAGAAACATTACTGCTGCCATTCGCAAAAAAACAAAAACAAATATTTTAAGTAAAACCATTTTTAAAAATGG
>NW_013953019.1:93814-97794 GCF_001266775.1 Austrofundulus limnaeus | reverse complement strand
CCTGGTCTCCTTTAAAACTAAGGCCATGTGGGTCACTTTGATCCGAGGACAGCAGGAGGGTCAAGTGGATGTAGGGCCTCGCTACACCCTCGTGTGGCCAAAAATAGTATAACGAAAACACACAATTCACGTTAACCAATTTTCAAAACTCAGCGTAGCTCCATTGTACAGTAGCCATTTAAAATTCTCAGGTTTTATTTATTCYTCTCACCACTCTGCCATGATCCGGGTCGTAGAACCTYTCCAGCAGCTGAACGCTGGTGCTCTTCCCACAGCCACTGCTGCCTACAAAGGCCAGCGTCTGGCCAGGCTTCACTGAAACATTCAGGCCGTTCAGGACCTGGATGTCGGGCCTGGTGGGGTAGGTGAACTTGCAGTCGATGAACTCGATGTTGCCTTGGAAGTTATTCTGAAAACACAACACACAAAGGGCAGGAGGCCAGAACAGAGGTTAGGCCAGTGGTCTATAAAAAGCAGGTTAGATATGCCAACTGTACCACAACACGTCAGGTAATCCAGGTAGAAAAAATCAAAAATCAAAAATAATTAGGTCCTCTGGATGGGTTCTTCTTTAGTGAAACATTTTGTCTCTCGTCCAAGAGACTTCTTCAGTCTGATGAGTAACCTGAGTTCACCTGAAACTCTTGAGACTGAGGAAGTCTCTTGGACGAGAGACGAAACGTTTCACTAAAGAAGAACCCATCCAGAGGACCTACTTCTTTTTTATTTTATTTTATTTTTTTGATGTACCACAACACATTTCTCCATACCCATTTTTGGCCCTTGTCACTGTAGACGTTGATTAACGGCACACGGTCGAGCAGCTGGAAGAATCGGGCTGCAGATATCTTAGCCTTGGCGTAATCTGGAGTGTAAGAAGAGGCTCTGCCAAGAGCTGTGCCACTGGTAACGATAGCTGAGATCACCCTGACAAACAAAAATAACTAAATGATCCCATTTTTAAAGATGCAGCTTTTAACTGTGCCTGAAAAAAGACTGATAATGACAAACATAATCATTTTGTATTGGACATTCTTTATGGATCACATGCTATCTCTACAAGTTTAGCTAACAGTCTAGTCATTTTAGACAACTTATGTCAATGCCTGCAAATTTTGTCCAACAGGCTGGTGCACACTGAAGAAGAGGAAAAAGTAAATTTGAAGCCTCTGTGAACGTAATCATACTGTCTTGCTAAGGAATTGAATAGATCTGAAACTGATGACTGACACAAACCAGTCGATGTTAGTTTGTTAACTAACTGTTAGCAAACGTAAAGTTGGCAAAACCTAATTTAGTGGAAGCTAGTTGGTCTGCTAGTGATTTTTTAAAGTTAGTGAAAAAGCTTATCCAATAAAAAAAATTGTTTCACTGTTAGCTGATTAGTGCTTTCACAAGTACCACTGGTGGAAAGTCTTGTTCATAAGTGACAGTAGGATGGAATGACAGATCAAACCCCAGTTCCAACCTTCATCCATCGTCATGAGATCATGACCAAAAAAAAAAACGATCCTGGGTACAGAGGATGTAAAGTTTCAATGCTCTCATTACATCTCGTTTGGATTATTGTAATTCTTTGTATGTTGGTTTAGATAAATCTTCTCTACATCAATTACAAGTTGTCCAAAACGCAGCAGCTCGTCTTTTAACAGGAACTAAAAAACACAAACACATATCCCCGGTTCTGGCTTCTCTCCATTGGCTTCCTGTTCATTTTAGGATAAATTTTAAGATTTTATTGCTTACTTTTAAAGCTTTAAAGGGTCTGGCCCCATCCTACCTGTGTGGTCTCATTAACATCCCCACTTCAGTTAGAGCACTTCAGTCATCCAACCAGTTYCTCTTAGATGTTCCTAGATCCAGACTAAAGTCTAGAGGTGATCGGGTCTTTGTAGTTTCTGCACCAAAACTCTGGAATGGCTTACCTCTTAGCATTCGGACTGCTGAGACTGTTGAGACTTTTAAATCTCTGCTTAAAACTCATTTTACTCCTTGACCTTTCATTCTGGAAGAGTTTGAGATTCTTCTAAAGCCAAAGTTTTCAGTGTTCTATTTCTGTATTTTGAATTGATCTTATTTTTTACATTTTTATGTTGCTTTGTTGTTTTATACATTTGGCTGAATTGTGAATCACTTTGGTCAACTCTTGTTGTTTTTATTTGCAAATAAATAGACATTGATATTAAGGTCACATCCCACTGGGAGCAGACCCTCACCACAAGGAACATTGAATATGCCCTCACTGGATTGGGATCTAACAAAAGAAGCTAAAACTCAAGWTAAACTTCCTGTTCTCACCTGAACACCAGGCTGAAATGGAGCCCTTCTTGTTCCACCAAGTATCCTCCAAACCTGAAGGAAGCACCGTTGGTCAAGAGGACCACACATTGGGCGAAACCGTAACAAGCTCCATATACGTTTGCCTTTTTCAGGGCCGATTCGTACGGAGCATCCAAATGGGCCTCATATGTCTCCACAAACTTCTTCTCCTTCCCCAGACCTGCAATGGTCCGAATGTTGTTCAGGGCCTCACCAGAAATCTGCAAACAGAAGACAGGAGAGGAAATTAAATGACTTGGTGAGGAAAGAGGCAAATTTTAATTAATCTGTCTTTTAATATACAGCATAACAGAGAAAAGGATAAAGATCTCACAGCTGATCTGTCCTTATCAATATCCTGTTTTATGCTGCCACAGGAAGCCAATTTTCCACCACAGGAATCATTAAACCTTCAGCTAATCCAGTTTACTTGGATGGGTGGAGTTTACTGCATCACTATAATTAAGACAGCGTGAAGAAAGTTCACAGTAAATTGACTTTTCAACACTTTTTTTCCTTTGATTGGGAACTTTCTGTCTCTTTTTATTTTGCCATGAAGGTTTAATTCACTCTGCCCCTCAGTGGTGTTTTAAACTCTGGTGGCTCATGTTCAGACGGAGCTGGACCGTTTTAACTCCCAAACAGAAGCTGCTGACAACACAAAAGAGCTTCTTTATAACTGAGACACAAAGGCTTTAAGTTAAAAATACTGTAAACTGTTTAGTTTTTATAAAATTAAAAGATATATTGTCACAGAGATGTCTCCATGTTATTTACATCGCAAAGCATTCTGGGTAAATGATGACAACTGGTTGCTCCGGTGCGAGCTCTCTCCAGCTTGAACGTAAATTTTGGACAATGTCTGATGTGTTAAATGAAATTGGAGCAAGTTGACAGAGAGGAGAATATAGGAATGGCTCAGCCTGTAAGTGAGGTTTTTTTTTCTACACAGAAATGATGAGCAGCCTAGCCTGATTGGAACCATAGCTGTCAAGATTCCAGAATTCAGGCTGGACCTGGGCCATAAGGGCTAACACCAACACCAAACCCAGGTTTGAACTCCTGGGCCAGGCAGTACAGTGTATAAACTCGTAGGTAGATGTGCGGTGCTGTGGCTCCAGCTTGTCATTACACTATGGAACATCACCTGTCAATCACCAGGGGTGTCACAACTGGGGGTGGCCCCACTAGTTTTCATCCTCCCCCAAGCTGAAATTTTGCGCTCATTTTAAATTCCTCTACCTATTTAGGATTAGTAGAAACTTAAACATATAAAAAATGATTTTGAAAATGGAGTTAAAAATATAAATGTATCATCAGTTTAGAGGCAATAAATATCTATTTTTTATAGCTTGTGTGTGTGGTGGGTGGGGGGGGGGACTGGGGACTGGTATTCCCTATGTTGTGGGACAGTTTTTTTGGCATACACACCTACTTATTGGGACCTAAGTCTAATCCCCATAAGGGTAGAGGCCGTTGGTGGGTTGGGGGTTAAGTTTAGGACCCAGGTGTGAATTGAGTTTAGGTTAGTTTTAGGGTCAGGTAGGGTTTGTGGTCAGGGTTAGGCTGTAAGTCAATGCCAGGTCCCCATAAAGACAGCTGTACCAGATTTTGTGTGTGTGTGTGTGTGTGTGTGTGTGTGTGTGTGTGTGTGTGTGTGT
>NW_013953019.1:82840-93804 GCF_001266775.1 Austrofundulus limnaeus | reverse complement strand
GTGTGTGTGTGTGTGTGTGTGTGTGTGTGTGTGTGTGTGGATTACCTAAAAGAAAAAAAAACAATACAACTGGACTTCTGTTTAATCAGGGAGGCTTTGTCAATTTAAAATTATAAAGGTCTCTAAAGGTTAAAACTCAGAATAGAAGTTTACCTTTTTGAATTGATCATGTCCTGGATGACTGAGATTCTTCAGCATTATAAATTTAAAAYTTGACAGCACAGTGGCTCAGTTGGTAGAGCTGTTGTCTGTCAGCAAGAAGGTTGCTGGATCAAATCTCAGCCTGAGACCTTTCTGGGCGGTGTTTACATGTTCTCCCTGTGCACATGCATGTGGGTTTTCTCCAGTTTCCTCTCACAGACCAAAAACATGCATCTTAGCTTGTTTTGTAAATGTAATTATTTTGAACAAACTCATGTTCAAGTCTAAGTCATTTTAACCCAGCAGTTGAAAGWAGGCCAGTTTGTCAGGAACTACCAGGCCATTTTCCTCCCCAGTTCGCCCCTGGTCTTAACTCTGTGTGTTTTGGTCTCAGATGCAAACCATCATCGTCATCATCCCCAGAACGCATTGCGTCTATAATAAAATGGTGATGTGCATAAGTGAAAAGTGTAATAAATATCTTAAGGTTTTTAAGTACCTACAGGTAGATGTTTTCATGTGTCACAAACAACAACTTTTACAAGAATAAAAAAAAATTAAGGCAAACGGATTATCGTGGCTCGGGCATCTGGTTAGGATGCCTCCTGGACGCCTCCCTGGTGGTGTTCCCAGCACGTCCCTCTGGGAGGAGACCCAGAGGAGGACCCAGGACACGCTGGAGGGACTATGTTTCTCTGCTAGCCTGGGAACGCCTTGGGATTCCCCCAGAGGAGCTGATGGAAACGGATGGACGGATGGACGGATGGATTATTATGATGCAGCTTCTACAGAATCTTGTCACAGAAAATCTGAATAATGTCACTTAGTTTGAAACAAGCAAAGACAGGTTGTATGACCTGTCCAGCAGCCTCCATGGCCTGTTTGTCCTGCTTGGCGAAGCCTGTGAGCATCTTGGCCTGAAAGCCTCCTGACAGAGCGATGAAGGGCAGGAAGCAGAGGATGAGCAGCGTCAACTTCCAGCTGAAGTAGAAGGACATGATGACCGCCACGCCGATGTTGGTCAGAGAGTTGACGATCATGCCAATCTGAGATCCTGTAGCCTTTGAAGAAACCCAACACGAAGTTTATTAAAACATGTGGAGTGATTCAAGAGATGTAGACATTAAATGTAATTTTAGGTTTCAAATCTTGAACTTACGCCTTGAACCTGTGAGGCGTCCGTGGCCAGGCGTGTGGTCAGAGCCCCAGGGCTGTTCCTATGGTCATCAAACCAGCCGATCTCCTGACCCAGCATGGCTTGAAACCCAATCCGACGTAACCTGCGAGTTAGCAGCTCACCAGATTTGGAAAAAGCATAACCCTGTCCAAAAAAATATTTAAAAAAAAAACAGCACAACAAAAAACTAATATAAAATATCTCTTACTGAATATGACTGAATATATTCAGGATCTGGGACAAATAGTGTCCATCCTGACTGACTAAATAGTTTTTATAAGAAATGAGAAAATGTATGTTTTTTTCCTCATTGAAATAAACCAACAGAAGGACGTCTCCTGTGACCTCACTCTGAAGAGGTCAGTTTTTCACTCTACCTGAATCATCTGGGTGAACAAAGAGACGATGCCGACCATGGCGAAGAACAGGCAGATTCCATTGATCTCTGTCCTCTGAGTCAAAGGATCTGTGATGGCAAAAGTCTACAAATGTGTACATAAACATTTAATAAGCAACATTTAAAGAAATATAACTGTTTTACTGTTAGTTTAAAGCATCAGTATGACGTTTTTAGTTTTAAGGTCATTTTAGATTCTGAAAGCCTCACCGCCAGAATCTGACTGAACAGCAGAGCATAAACTGGGTTGACTCCTCCGTTAACTGCTGCCCCAAAAGAACCAACAAGCATGTAGGGCCACTCTGGTATGTTGTACTTGAGGATTCTGGCAACGGGAGCTGGTTCCACTAGTTCATCCTCCTCTTCTTGTTTCTGCGTGTTCAGATACACATAGACGGGAACCAACAGTGAAATAATTATCTGTTATCATTCAAAGGATGGGTCAAACAAAGCTGCAGTCACTCATTACAGCATCAGTGTCACATTGATTTGGGCTTTTTATGAACGATTAGAACCTATTTTTTTCCAGCATGGAACTGTTATAAATACAATCAGTCACAAAAATCTTTCAGTAAATGGTGCTGAAGGGTCTACAATGCTTTTTCTGTCTGCTAACACCATAGTAGTTTTTTTTAGATGAGATTAGATTAGATAGAGATTTATTGTCATTGTACAGAGCACAATGAAATTACAGTTCAGAACACCCGTTCAGAAGAAGACAGAACATAACAAACATGGGAGAACAGGTGCTCTGGGTCATGCAGCCACAGACCCCTGCACAGAGCAAGGATTAGCTTCATGAAGACATCATGAGAAGGCGCAACCTTAAAAGAAAAAACTTAAAACCACTTAAGGGAAGATGAGGAAAAAACAAAGCAAAACATCATATTATATTAACAATGTGACACATGATGGTGTTTATAAAAAACCCTCTGCATAGAGCACATTTATTAGCCAGAGGAGTAAGTGAGTTTAGGGGCCATGTACCTGAAGCCGTGAGTGTTGAATGCACTTGTGTGAATATCTGAAAAATGAGCCCAAAGAATCTAGTCCCCAAAACCAACGCAGCCATGGTCCAGAATATGGATGGTAACTGTAAAGTGACTGATTGTATAAATGGTTCCACTACTCAGCTAAAAGCAGAATTAATTTTTCATTTCATTTTAGTTTGTTTTATGTGGCCCAAATCTGTCAATACCACAAAAGGTCCAATTTTGTTTTGGTTTATGTGGTGCCGGCCCATGCATGGACCACCAATAAACTACATTTGGGCCACCAAAGGGCCATTATGCCTTGTGGTATCTGGGCCAAGTGTTAGTGTTTATTGCATTGTGTGGGCCAGAACACAACTTGATGGACAAATGGTTAGTGCTGTTTGTCCACAGTCACACATAATATGTTCTGATTTGTAAAGGTGAGCCAATTGTCAAGCATGGTGGTGGTCTGTACAAAGTGGGCAGAGTACTTCCAGTTCTTTAACTTTACTTCAGATAGGCAGCTAAATGACTGAATCTTGGTCCAGCAGGACAATGATTCCAAACACATCAGAACTGGGTTCTGATTGGATCAGTCAGGCTTCTGGAACGGCCTTCCCAAAAACCTGYCCCTCAGCTCTTTTGATCATTTGTGACCTATGCTTAAAAGCTGGGTCTGAGGGAAAAAAACAGTCTAAAAGAAGTCTACAAATTCTGCTGAGACAAGTGGTTAAACAGCAGTCTGAGGTCCAAGTGCAACTTGTTACGAGACATTTAATAAAATATTAGGGTTTCTGTTGTTGTTTGAGCTTTTCTGGATAGGTTTGACCAAGTGGGGATTAGAGAAACTCCTAAATAAATTCTAACTTTTTAACTCAACTCCTGTTTTTAAAAAATCTCTAAAGTATGAATGTAAAATCTGGCCACAGCTTCAGTTATTTTATCTTAAAATCAGGTAGAAAAACCTCTCCACACACTTGATATTTCTCCTGTGGAGACACTGAGAAGGCCCTGGGGCTGAGATCTCCAGCGATGGAAACTGAGGACTCTGGAACTAGATTGGACATCTGAGAGTGGGACCGCTGACGGATTGAGGCTCTGCACAAAACAAATGGTTTATGTTCAGTTATAAATGCTAAATGCTCCAAATGCCCAAAGATAAGAAAATATTTATGTAAAATATGACAACAGTGGCTGCTTGAACATGAGGTGATTTCAGTAACAAAAAGTTTTATTTAGATGTAGTCAGATCTGAGTAAACAAAGAACCAAGTAAACGAACAAGGAAGTGATGAAGATGAGAAGGTGGTTGAGAATGTAGAAGTACCTCAAACTGGCCCGATAGCTGCCAGCTCTGGAAAGGTTTAGCTTTTCTGGTTCCTCTTCTTTATGTTCAGCCACTAAAACAAGAGAACCAACGGAGACCGTAAGGTCCATTTAACTTAGAAAACACACCAACCATTTCAATGCTAGCTTGGCTTCTAAGTTTGTAAGATTTGAACCAAATCAACCATCTGTCAAAAGTGCTTAACTAAAAGCACCAATCTGCTGAGGGCCCTCATACCTGCCAAACATCCCGATTTGGACGGGACAGTCGCGCATTTGACAAGATTTTAGATCAGACCTTTTTTGTTTTATTTTTGTCCACAACCAGCAGTTTCACTGCTCCAGCACAGAAATGTGTAAATACTATAAGAAAAGGAGCAAACAGTGTAGGCCAAGTAGGATGTGTAGTTTTACTGTCAGTGGATTTCTCAGGCTAATCCTTTTTTGTTACAAACTCATGGTGTTCAGTGTGTAAAAAAACAATAAAACAACAATATAAAGGTAGAACAATTTGCAAATATGATCTCAGATGAAGTTCTCCTCAAGGACTAGTTGTAGATCACTGTTCTACCTTACAATAAATACTGTATATGTATCATATAGCACTTTTATGTTTTTATAAGTATTAAAGAATGCACTTCAAATGGCTGAAAAATGCATAGTTTGGACTAGATTTTTTTTTAATTTTCTGAGAGGTTATGCATCTGGACCCTCCCAGGATTACATCATCCCTCTGGTGCTGGCTAATACGTATGGGTGTCTCTCATCACCATCTGCAAATGTTGGCTGGTATGCAACCTTCAAGGTCTATATAAGCCACATGGCAGACACGATGGTACTGCTTTTAAGATGGCATTCCAGAAATGGCCCAGTTGTGGTTTGGTTTATGTGGTGCAGGCCAAGGCATGGAAAACTTCTGGTAAACCACATCTGGACCATCAATGGACATTCTTTGTGGTTTCTGGGCCAAGTTTCAGAGCGTTTAGTGTCTTGTGTTGGCCAGAAATGGGCAACGTAGGAAAGGATGTAATACATTAGCTGAGGCCAGGTTCCAGTAAGAAGAGAATCCACTCAAATGGGTGGTTGTTTAGAAAGTTTGGCGAAATGATCCATGTTCACTCACTTTGCCGGGCCTTCTCATTCAGAGCCTTGTCTCCTTGGCTCTGCAGAGTGACCAGAGTGAAATAAATGCCCTTCCTCTCCAGCAGTTCATGGTGTTTGCCCCTCTCTATGGCTCGGCCATGCTCAAAGCCAACAATTACATCTGCGTTCTTTATGGTGGAAAGACGGTGAGCGATAGAGATGGTGGTGCGACCCATGCGTACCTGGAAAGAACCAAAAATACTAAATAAGATAATTATTTTTGCTGCATCATCTGTTTCTATGGTTGGTTTTATCAGATGAAGAAATACTTTATCCAAAGCTTCTTGAACTATAGCTTCACTCTCGTTGTCAAGGGCAGAGGTTGCCATGTCTAGCAGTAAGATCCGAGGGCTCCTGACCAATGCACGAGCGATGGCAATCCGCTGCTTCTGCCCTCCGCTCATCTGACCTCCACCCTCCCCCACCATTGTCTCGAATTTCTGTCAAATATAAAATAATGAGGATTTGTCTGTGTCTATATTTTTTAATATATGCACCTCTGTACCTGTGGGAGGTCCATAATGAAGTTGTAAGCATTGGCCTCCTTCGTGGCTGTCACGATGTCGTCCATGGAGATGCCAGGTCGACCATAACGGATGTTCTCAGCAATGGTGGTAGCAAACAGCACTGGTTCCTGCTCCACGATGCCAATCAGAGAGCGCAGCCATTGGATGTTCAGGCCTCTGATGTCATGACCATCCAGCGTCACCTGAGGTGGAAATCAAAGAAAGCAGGGTGATGCTATGATCAAATAAATAGGTTGTTAGGCTAATAGATAACCTTCAGGGAGCAATAAGGAGCAGTGTCTTTTCTGAGCGGAAGAAAAGGAGAGAATTTGAAAGGGTCTGTAATTCCAGTAAAAGTGAAAAATGAGGCTGTTAGGACCCATTAGCTGAATAATGAAACAGATTATCGTGCACTTCTATCACCCTCAAGGGGTGGTTATTTTTGAGAGCTGAGAAGGAGGGAGGAGGTAATGTTCTTCAGTCAGAGGAAGAAGAAACAGACTAACGCCCACCATGCCCTCTTTGGGATCGTAGAAGCGCTGGATGAGCTGAATGGCGGTACTCTTCCCTGCTCCGCTCGGACCCACGAAGGCCGTGGTCTCACCTGACTTCACTGTGACGCTCAGTTTATCAAGAATCTGAGGGCAGAGGATATGACACAGTGAGATCTAAACACTGTTAAATGTGTTTCTCTTGTTCGTTAATATTTCTGCCTCCTGCTTTTAATCTCAATTAACCTAAAATCCATCAGTTAGGGTTATTACAACAAAAACCAAATGAGTAAAAATAATAAATTCTGTGCATCTCTATATGCCTATTTGCATCCAATATTTCTCCAAAAAGAGAAATGTGGAATTCACAAGAAAACCCCAAATTGATTGTTGGTATCTGGGATTTAGGAGCCTTGACAGTAGTGTCACATTTTTGCTTAATAAGGGCCAAAAAAAAAAAAACTAATTATTTGTGAAACATGCCAGCAGATGTTGAACTGTCAGGACATTGCTCTTCAAATCTGATGTTTCAAACAACTAAAGTGGTCTGGACAGTTCAGTACAGAGGAACGGACTCAAATCTCTGACGTCACAAAATGAAGAGGCCAAAGAAAATGAAGCTCTAAAAAAAACTTGAACGTCTCAAATGAGTACAGGGTGTGACAAAAGGCTCAGGACACACTTCTATTTCAGAAACAAAAGAGAAAATGAAATATATGAATACAAACAGGAAGTAATAGGCTATGTCTGGAGCATTGCCACCATTTTAAAAGCCGACATACTGGATCAAAGCACACTGTTCATGTCAAATAACAGGCAATAGTCCCAGTTTTTGTTGCAACTCTCTGTTTTGATAACATTTGGAACACAAGAAATACTACAAATGTGATTTCAGCAATCCATTTCTGAGACAATCCTGGTCTTCTGTGATATGTGATATGACCACCTTATCATTGGAAAAACTTGCCTATGATCCAACAAACATTACACAAATTTTCCACAATTTTTATGAATACAGTTGTATAGAGAAAATCTTTTCCAAAAAAGCTGTTTGCCCCCTCCTCCTTTCACTAGACTGTACCTGCTCCCTGCAAACGCTGCCAGCCCCACCCCATCACCACCCTGCACTGCCATCCATTGCTTCAAATGCCATTATTCCCCCTCATGTATTCTGTGGCAGGACTGTGGATTTTTACTAAATATACAGATTTCTGACGGTCATCGTGCAATTAAACATCGGATGGGGTTGCCATGTATAATCCAATAAGGTGTCCATGTCCCAGACATAGCCTTAAAAATAGACCTTTTGCTTTCTGTTTGTACTCAGATATTTATTTTTTATGTTTAGTTTCTGAATAAAAGGGTGTCCTGAGGTTTTTGACTCATCCTGTAAAAAAAATCAAAGTTAGTTTTTTTTTATTCGTTTGTTATTGGTTTACTTAAGATTGGTGCAGAAAGATTGAAAATTCTTGAATGTTTGCACACATTCAGCCACGTAGAGCTGGGCGGTATGACCAAAATTTTATATCAAGGTATTTTCAACATTTACACCGGTTCGACGGTATTTGACGGTATTTTTCTTTTCATCACAACTCAGCTGATAATAAAATGTACAAAAACTGCTTATTGACTTTTTTCTTTTACTGTACCTCTGTCTGTGTCATTGTTTCCCTCCTCTGTATGTCTTTTCTCTKACTGGTGGTTGGAGACAGTATTCACGCATTTTGGTCCAGTTGTGAAGGAGGAGGGTTAAGAAAAGATTATGATCGGGTTTATTGTTTTATGTTATTTAATAAAGCTTATCAGCAAGACTCACCTTGCACACCAGTCAATTCCAATTCCACTACAAACTACTTCCTCCGGACTTTTCACAATAGAACCACGTTAAGTCTCCATCATCATAACGTCTCCATATTAACTAACCGCGCGTTAAATCTAACCATGCACATCAGCGAAGAGGTGTTTACTACATTCAGCAACGGTGAAAAACGGGATGTTTTTTTAAACGTCAGTCAATATAAGCAGCGGAATCACCACCCACTGCTGCAGCAAGCTGCTCCAAACATTAGCATGCTAACACACATAGCGGTGCTGCGAGGAAAAATATCCCCCGGGAAACAGTTCACTGGCGGCCACGACGAAACGTTCCGCACATGTTCAGCTATTTAAACCGGTATGTCTGATATTCCGAAAATTCATATCATAAAAATAACAACCGGTATTCGGTACAAAATGGTATACTGCCCAGCACTACAGCCACGTATAAAATCAAGTATAAATAAAGTAAAATAAAGTACTTTAACTTCGGGTCTGGATGGATAGAAGAAGGTCACGTTGTGGAATTCAATGTCTCCTTTGACTCTATCAAGTTTATATCCAGCCTCTGATAAACAGTCGATCTCCGGCTCCTGGCAGGGAGGCATTCAGAAAGTGATCATTATCAATAGACAACAATTTCCAGTCGAAAATAAATACAATCTACACCGCCCCCTCACCCTGTCAATGGTCTCAAATATGATAGTAGCAGCTCCACGGCCGGCTGCAAAAGCCTCCAGACATGGAGAGGCCTGACCCAGATTCATGGCTGCTACCAGAACTCCGAGAAACACCTGAAATAAAACCAGATAGGTTGACATGTCACAAATGGTGTTTTGTGTGTAAAATATGAAGAAACGGTCTTTGAACTGGAGGTGGTACCTGCAGCAGTGTTCCAGGTGTGTACTCCTTGGTGTCTATAACTAGAGTGGAGCCATACCAGAAGGCTAGAGCATAGCAAAGGAAGATGGTCAGCCACAGGAACCCCGTGAAGAAACCCATTATCAGACCCTTTTTGATACCCCATTGCTGAGCCGAGATTAGGTTCCTGTCATACCTTCAAAAAAAGGACAAAATTTTGTTTCAGTTTATGTTTAAAGCATCTCTTCAGCTGTTTTTGTTTCATACCTATCAACTTCTTTCTTCTCTCCACCAAAAGCAGCAACAGTTCTGATGGAAGAGAGGACTTCGTCGGCTACAGCGCCAGCTTTGGCGTAGGCCTGCAGCTCCAGTCCTGTTAGCTTAGCCACAAACTGAAAGCAAAAACAAGATAGTCGTTCAGTTTTGAATTTTTAGCTTTTTAAGCTACATTTTGACACCTGGATCATCCTGATATTATAAGCAGTTCAACAGATATGCCTTGATTTGTCTTGTTAATCACAATAATACATTAATATTTGGTGTGAATCCCATTTTAAATTATTCTAATGAGGAATTTTTGATGTACTTTTGAAGAGGTAACCTCAAATAGTATTTGGATATTAAACATTCACAGCTGGAAAGAAAAATATCTTTGCTAACAAACATGGAAAATGTCAAACATTTAAGGCATTTTTGCTCAAAATCAAGATTTTTGTAGCTATTGCTCAAAAGGTGAATCAAAACAACTGAATATTATACTTCGGATAGTTCATTCAAATGATAAACATGAAGAAAATTGTAATCATCTCCATTGAAATGCATTTGACATATTTATGCTTGAGATGGAATATTTCTATAACCAATGTACAGTCAACTTGTTTCCATGTTGTGATTAAGTTTATTGTGAGAACAACCAATTCTTGAGGGATTATGTAGTTGCATGCCTTGCTTAGATACAGCACAATCAGACATGTAATGTTTGTACATCTGAACTTTCAGGACTTCCTGTGTCAACTGATAAGTGAGGTCATGTTCCCTTCTTAGACATTGGAGGTGTGACAGTTCTGGACACTATTAAAAGGCACTGTGTTATGATGAATGGGAGAGAATTGCCAAGGGCCACACACAGGCTCTACGAGAGACATTACCATAACCAGCAGTGGGAGTAGAGAGACGCTATTGTTTTGTTTGCTGATAAGACTCAGGGCCATACACATACTGGTGCTGGGTGAGATGGAGTTTCAGAGCTGAAGAATAAACCTTTTTAAATAGGAACTAACTTGGTTTTCTGCGCAGTTATTTTGGCATCCAATTTTTGAACACTTTCTTAGACACTGTGATATGATTTACAAAATTGTTCAACAGTCAGCAGAACTAAAAACCAGACCAGGAGACAGAAATTAAAAAGGTAAGTGCTTTTTATTTACAGGTGCAGGGTAGCAGGTCATCAGCTGTAAGGGAATGAGGAGATGAGGTGAGTACTTTGAAAGGTTCAGTTTTTCTTTTCAGAGATGGTTGAATGTTAATTAAGGTGTTTCTTGTCTTACAGGTCTTCTGGAGGCGAGCAGCACAGAACGGAGGAGGAATCCAAAAACACGGGTGAGTTCCTTTTAGGCAGCATGGCATAAACATGAAGAGGTGTTCGAGGCATTTGGCTTTGGCAGGAGGTAATGATTGTCAAGCCTGATTGGAGGTCTCTTTGCAGGCACAAGGAGAGGAACCGTCAGCGAGGTAAATCCACCTTAGGTAACAGGACATGAAGGTAAGTAAAATCTTCTAAACTTAGAAGCTGAGTGTGGCTTGGATACTACCAGAATGTTAAGATGTATCAGCGAAGATCACCAAATAGCCAATCATAACATTACCCTCCTCCTAAGAATCGCCTCCAGACGATTTGGGCGTCTTGTCAGAATGAGCCCTGTAAAAATCGGTTATGATGGAGGAGTCCAAAATGAAAGAGCGAGGAATCCATGATCGCTCTTCAGGACCATAAAACCAGTCCAGTCCACAAGGTACTGAAGACCTCTACCTCGTTGTCTTACATCCAAGATACGGTCCACTGTATAAGCAGGATGGTCGTCAATGATCGCTCTTCAGGACCATAACCAGTCCAGTCCACAAGGTACTGAAAACC
>NW_013953019.1:76869-82830 GCF_001266775.1 Austrofundulus limnaeus | reverse complement strand
ATGGAATGTTGGATGAATGTGCATAGACCTGGGAAGTGTCAGACGTACGGAGGTTGGATTGATGATCCGTTCCACCACATAGGGTCCAATAAAACGGGGGGACATCTTTCTGCAAGAGTCTTTCAGTTTAATATTTTGAGTAGACAGCCATAMCTTTTGCCCGACTTGATATCTTGGTGCCTCAGAACGGTGCCGGTCTGCTCTTTTCTTGTTCTGTTCAGTCTGTTGGAGTGCTTGTTTGGTTTGATGCCAGATACATCTACACCTGCGGATGTGATGCTGAACAGAAGGAACAGAACACTCTGACTCCACCAGTGGAAAAAGTGGAGGGTTATATCCTAGGGAAATTTCAAATGGTGAAAGACCAATAGAGGTGGAGGTATGGGTGTTATGTGCATATTCAACCTAACAAAGATGCTGAGACCAAAGGGACGGATTCTGGTGGGCAACACAATGAAGAGAGGCCTCCAGCTCTTGATTGCAACGTTCTGTTTGTCCATTAGACTGCGGGTGGTAGCCTGATGACAGACTAACAGTGGCACCTAAGGCATTACAAAATGCTTTCCAAACTTGAGAGATGAACTGGGGTCCTCTGTCTGACACAACATCAAGCGGAATGCCATGGAGTCTAACAACATGATTAGACAATAACTGAGCATTTTCTATGGTGGTGGGTAACTTGGGTAGGGCAATGAAATGGGCCATCTTAGAAAATCGGTCAACAATGGTGAGTATGGTGGTATTACCATGGGATGTCGGGAGGCCAGTAACGAAGTCCAACGAGATGTGAGACCAGGGTCGTCTAGGAATGGGCAAGGGATGGAGAAGTCCAGATGGAGCCTGGTGACTACATTTGTTATGGGCACAGACTGTACATGCTGTGACGTATTCTTTTATATCTTTGATGAGTGTGGGCCACTAAAAACAACGTGCTGCTTGGGAGATCATACGATGAGTACCAGGGTGATATGAAAACTTGCTGTTGTGTAACCAGTCCAAAACTTTACCTCTTACAGTAGAGGGAACGAACAATCAATCAGGAGGACCTCCACCAGGGTCTGGCTCAGCTTGCTGGGCTTCTTGGATGGCTTGTTGAATGGGGCAAGTTAGGGCTCCAACAAAACAGGTGGATGGGAGGATGCTGTCCTCTTTCTGGGTTTGGTCTTCTGAAGAAAACTGACGAGAGAAAGCATCAGGTTTAATATTGCGTGAACCAGGTCTGTAGGTTATTGTAAAATTGAATCTGGTGAAGAACAAGGACCAGCGAGCTTGACGGGGATTTAATCTCTTTGCAGACTTTAAGTATGACAGATTCTTATGATCAGTCCATATTATAAATGGTGCCTCTGTGCCTTCAAGCCAGTGACGCCATTCTTACAGTGCCAATTTGATGGCCAACAACTCACGATTGCCCACATCGTAATTGCGTTCAGAAGGTGACAGGCGACAGGAAAAATATGCACAAGGGTGGACCTTACCATCTTCAGACGACCTCTGTGACAGGACAGCTCCCACTCCTGTATCGGAGGCATCAACTTCCACAATGAACTGATCTGAGAGGACAGGATGGTGTAAAATGGGTGCTGTGATAAATCTTCTCTTTAACTCACCAAAGGCTGCATCGGCTTTGGGGTTCCAACGAAAAGTCTTTGGAGTGGAGGTGAGTTGGGTAAGTGGGGCGGCAATCTGGCTGAAATCTTTTATGAAGTGTCGATAGAAGTTTGCAAACCCCAGGAAACATTGCAGTTGTCGTCGATTGGAGGGAACACCGCCTGCCACCGCCTTCACCTTCTGTGGATCAGTCTGAAAATAACCTTTGCCAAAAATGAATCCCAAAAAAGAGACTGACGATACATGAAAATCACACTTTTCAGCTTTGACAAACAACTGGTTCTCAAGGAGTCGCTGAAGTACTGCTCTGACATATTGGATGTGTTGAGTGGTGTTGTGAATAAATGAGTATGTCGTCTAAGTAGACGGACACGAATGAGTTGAGGAAATCCCTTAACACGTCGTTGATAAGGGATTGAAAAACTGCCGGGGCGTTGGTAAGGCCAAATGGCATTACGAGGTATTTGAAATGTCCTAGAAGTGTTTTGAAAGCAGTTTTCCTTTCATCCATTTCTTTGATTCTTACCAAATGGTAAGCATTTCTTAGATCCAGTTTGGTAAACACTGTAGCTGAGTGAAGTTGCTGATAGACTGAGTCAATGAGGGGCAATGGGTATTTATTCTTTACAGTAATCTGGTTACAGTAAGTCCACGATAGCCAATACATGGTCTCAGGCTACCATTTTTTTGCCAACAAAAAAAAAAATCCTGCCCCTAGAGGGGAGGTGGAAGGACGAATGATACCAGAGGTCAGGGACTCTTCGATATAGTTTTTCATAGATTCCCTCTCCGGTCCAGACAGGTTGTAAAGGCGACTGGACAGCAGAGGAGCTCCAGGTAATAAGTCAATCGAACAATCATAAGGTCTGTGTGGTGGGAGAGACAGAGCCTGAGACTTACTAAACACTGGGGCAAGGTCATGATATTCACTAGGAATGGAGGACAAGTCAGTCTTTTCATTGACAACAGGAATGACAGAGCAGGGGGAAATAGCAGCTGATAAACAATTGTTTAAACGATAGTCACTACACCTTTCGATGCTACTTTTAGCCCAGTTAAATGCAGGATTGTGTTTCTTAAGCCATGGATAACCCAGAATGAGTTGAGAAGTAGGGTAACTAAACACAAAAAACTCACCCTCTTCGCGATGATTACCAGATGTGAGGACCAGAAGGTTGTTTACTTTATGAGAAATCTTGGTGATGTTTTCTCCGGTTATTCCAATCACAGGCAGAGGGCGGTCAATGTTTTCTACAGAGATATTCAATTCTTTAACCAAGTCAACAGAGATAAGATTTTGCTCAGCTCCCGAATCCACCAAGGCATGAACAGTAACTTTACTTTGTTTGTGTATCAGTGTGGTGTGTAGAGTAAAGCGTGAGACAGATTTTAAATCGGCATGACCCACCAGAACTGTCTCCTTTACTGATGGGTCCTGGCTTTTACCCGCGATGAACACTTTGTGATGAAATGATCCTTTGAACCACAGTAGAAACATTCTCTGGCTTTGAAGCGTCTCTGTCTTTCTGCAGAAGAAAGACGAGCTCTACCGAGCTGCATGGGTTCTGATTCAGACAAAGGTGTAGCTGATTCAGTTGACGAGAACACAGAAGTGGGGTGAGTAGAGGAAACCCAAGGCTGATGGGAACTGGAGTCTTTTTCACGTTTGCGCTCTCTGAGTCGGTTATCGATCTTAATGGTTAAGTTGATTAACTCATCGAGACTACTAGGTTCATCTCTTGTTGCTAACTGATCTTTTAATTGGTCGGATAAAGAATTAAGAAAAACACCTTTAGCGCCAGATATCGTCCCAACCGGTTTCCTCTGCTTTGATCTGGAAGTCCACAGAATGATCCGCAGCTGACCTCTTTCCTTGGCGGAGAGACAGAATCCTCTTCACTGCTGCCTCCTGCTGGAGAGGATGATCGAAAACCCTTCTGAACTCCTGACGAAAACATTGGTAGGTTAGCGTTTCAAATGAATGAGACTGAAGGAAAGCGTGAGCCCATCTAAGGACTCTTCCTTTAAGGGCATTGACAATGTAAGTGATTTTAGCTTTACTGTCGGGAAACAAGGAAGGAGATCTTGAAATTGCCACACGACACTGAAGCAGGAAACCTCCACAATGGTCCAAATCTCCGTCGAAGAACCCAGAGGGATGGAATTCTGGTTCTCTATGAACAGCAGGAGTAGTGGAAACAGAGACGGGAGCGGCAGCAGAGGGCAGGAGAGTAGCCAATTTGTTGTCTATAGCAACCATATGTGCATATAATCTATCTAAAACACTACTGGAGGTTTGCTGTTGCGAAATTAATTGTTGTAAATATGTTTCATGAGTGTCTAAGCGGTTAAGTTGAGTTTCAATATTTATGGCTACTGGATCTGTCCCAGCTCCGCTTGTTGAACTTGTTGGCTGATACATTCTGATATGATTTACAAAATTGTTCAACAGTCAGCGGAACTAAGAACCAGACCAGGAGACAGAAATAAAAAGGTAAGTGCTTTTTATTTACAGGTGCAGGGTAGCGGGTCATCAGCTGTAAGGGAATGAGGAGATGAGGTGAGTATTTTGAAAGGTTCAGTTTTTCTTTTCAGAGATAATTGAATGTTAATTAAGGTGTTTCTTGTCTTACAGGTCTTCTGGAGGCGAGCAGCACAGAACGGAGGAGGAATCCGAAGACACAGGTGAGTTCCTTTTAGGCAGCGTGGCATAAACATGAAGAGGTGTTCGAGGCTTTTGGCTTTGGCAGGAGGTAATGATTGTCAAACCTGATTGGAATTCTCTTTCTTTGCAGGAACAAGGAGAGGAACCGTCAGCGAGGTAAATCCACCTTAGGAAACAGGACATGAAGGTAAGTACAATCTTCTAAACTTAGAAGCTGAGTGTGGCTTGGATACTACCAGAATGGTAAGATGTATCAGCAAAGATGTTCTTCTTCTTCTTCTTCTTCTTCTTCTTCTTCTTCTGTGAGGTTTAACAGCAGTTGACATCCATTTGGTGTATTACCGCCATCTACTGGAGCTAGCTTTTACTACTTATATCCTCTTATATAGACCTGTTACCTTCAGATAATACATAAAATATTTCTGCCCACCTTTACTAGATCGCCATTCCAATACTTCCTTCAAACAAACAGCACTTGTTATTCCAGTGGACATTTGGTCCAGAAGCTGTTTCCTTTCTTCTGAATATTTACAACAGTCCATAATAACATGATTCACAGTTTCCATACTCTGACAAAAATCACAGTATCCATTATTATGTTTCCCTATGAGAAATAAAGTACTATTTAGATTTGTATGACCTATTCTTAATCTTGTCAATATTGATTCCTCCCTCCTATTTCCTCCCCTATACATGGGTCTGTAAATTACATTCTGTATTGCAAAAAGATGTCTTCCCCTTGTTTCTTGTTACCACTGCTGTTGCCATGTCTGATTTATATGTTTCCAAACAATACTTTTACCTTCTGATTTACATAACTGAATATTAATGTCTATATTTTCCCTGTTAAGAGTGTGTTTAGCTATCTGATCTGCCTTTTCATTTCCCTGAACCCCTCTATGTGCAGGAACCCACATAAACACAACATTTTTTCTTTCCCTAACCAGTTGAGAATGAACTATCAAAGTTCTGATTAATAAATCCTGTCTTGATTTTGATGCTCCTCATCCAATACAGGACAAAGAAGAAACGGAATCACTGCAAATAATAATGTTGAATATAGAGGATAATTTTATCCATTCTAAAGCCATATACTGTATGTGGCATACAGTTCGACTGAAAAAACATTTAAAAAGTCTGACGTTCCCGTTAATGATTGTTTCCTATGCCTTTCCCATGACTCCTGTAAGACAGATTTAGTTGGATGACTATAAAATGACCTGCAAGATTAATCCAATACTTTTCTACGCAAACATAAAGGTAACTCTCCTGATTCAACTAAAATTGCACACACTGGAGATGTTTTGACAGCTCCAATACATAATCTAGGTGCTCTAACTTGGATAACATCTAGTCTTTTTAGAGATGATTCAGCAGCAGATATCAGCAAAGATCTTTCTTCTTTTCGTTTATTGGCGGATTACAAACAACTTTCAGGTGCATACCGCCACACCAGCAAAGATCTGACAGTCAGGATGCCTTATAAAGCCCCAGTGGCTCATGAATCTTCCTCAGGTGTGCAGTGGTGCAGGAAACAATGAGGCAGCCAATCATCAAACATGAACACCAAATAGCCAATCATAACACACTGATAATGTTTTTATACTACAAAATGTAATTATTGCAAACATTTTAATGAAAAAACTTTATCTGCCTATTTTTCCACACACCACTTAAAGTGTATC
>NW_013953019.1:74848-76778 GCF_001266775.1 Austrofundulus limnaeus | reverse complement strand
CCGCCATTCCCGGAAGTATGCCCATATATGGAAGACGCTGCGTCTTCGATGACGCAATGACGCAACCTGGCTACAACGCCTGGCTATTACAGATTTGAACAAATACGCACAAAAACATCAAAATTAGCACAGAAACAGTACTATATAACATTTTAGACACATTCTAGACAGTTTATCAGCTAAAAAAGTTAATTTTGGGGTAAGTTACTCTTTAAGGACTTAATCCTCAGTGTGATGTGATAGATCACAAATATCCATCTAAAGAAACCAGCAGATGACAGCATAACAACACTTCATTGAGCAAGCACAGGGTGAGGGTAGAGAGGAAAAGCTTTCTTTTGACAGGAAGAAACCATCATTAGAACTGAGCTCAGGAGAGCTGGCCATCTGTCTCAACCAGTATAGGCAGAAAAAATAATCCCCATTTAGTATGCGTCTTACGCAAACCCTAGCTCCTAGTCCACATTTCCCACTGCCGTTCATGTGGGCATCCAAACAGATAAGTCAAGCCAACAAAGAAGGTCAAGAACACAAGTTTAATCATAAAGAAAGCAAGTTCTAAAGTCAACTCAAGCAACTATACAACCAAAAAATGTAGTTAAAAAGTAAACAAACTCCATAAAAGGACAAAATAGATCAGAAAACATGTTTTAAATCTTACCACAGCCATGAGACCAGCTCCGAGACCAATCATTGGACTGACTGAGATGATGACGAGCGTCAGCTTCCAGCCTTTAACAAACCCGATGCAGAAGCCACAAACAAAGGTGGTGAAGCGCTGCACAAATATGGCCACTTGATCCGCAATGGCATCGTTGATTTTGTTAATATCACTGTAAAACAGATAACTGTGCTGTAAAGACAGACATGCTTTGGAGCGACCCATAACCCCAACATCAGGCCATAACTGCCCTGCTCACTCTGACATGCGGGTGTTGAGCTCCCCGACCGAGGTGCAGTCAAACCAGCCAATCTCCATCCTCATCACTTTGCTGAAGTACATTTTCCTGATGAGCTGAATCTGCCTGGCTGCTGCCGTCACCCACAGGGAGATCTGTCAAAGGGAGTGAAGAGGTGATGCTTACGTTTGGCAGGGCAGYGGGATATCATCACGTCTGAGTTCACTTTCTTAGTGGTAAATTCTGCATGTGTCACTGAAGGAGCAAAGGTGAGAAAATTGAATGGATGGATCCATCAAGGTGCCCTCCATACTGATCCCACAAACAGCCCCATTGATGTAGCGCAGCCCATAAACACAAACACTTTGGTCTATACTGTTATTTTTACAAAAACATAAACCTTTCAGTTTGAAAGTTTATCTTGTGTTTTATTTGACAGGTTATCTGTAGAACATGACCTGCTACTGCTATGTCAGGACCAACACAGGTGGTTTGATTTTCTGTTTCTGTTCTGGGTTGTTGTCTATTAAAGCACAAGGCCAGCAGGACTACCGTATTTATATTTGTAGATATATTGAGATGAAATTTGGTGTGGTGGGAGCTGCGATCACCAAAATCAGATTGTAAATTTAAAATGGCAGAAAGGAACTTTTCTATTTGCTCCATATCATTGCTTTATAGATTTCAACCAATTTTCTTTAACTAGTTCTTAAACCCAGAAATATTATGCAATTGTTTTATATTAATTCAGTGGTTCACAAGTTATTTTTTTTACAAACTGTTAGCTTCCCCCTACAACAGCTGCTTCACAGATGTTTACTCCATATTTTAAAATATCGCATGCAATCCCCACCCCGTTTGTCAATCATCTGGGGATGGCATTGAGGTGCCAATCAGGTGTCAGGAGTGGCACTAGCCACCCTGCCTTTGACCCTGGTACTAATGCAGAAAAAAACTAAATGCTGCATTAACTAAAAATAAACCTCTATACTTTTACATGACACAGTTTGTTTGTTTGTTTTTTTTTTTTG
>NW_013953019.1:57671-74217 GCF_001266775.1 Austrofundulus limnaeus | reverse complement strand
GTACTCTTTTCTCTCACTTCGTCCGCCTTTTACTAGCAAAAAAAAATCTCTGGTCGGGCCGCAATGCATTATAGGATATGCTGGGCCGGGAAGGATCCATCAGACCTGTCCTTCGATTCGGGGAAAAAGAAGGACGTATTTGTCGGACGCATCGGAGGAGTCTTCCGTTTTGGACGTCCTTCGTCGCGGCGCTGTGACGTATGCGGCCGACAAATTCGACCTTCGGAGGACCCGTCCTGCCGTTTTGGACACAGCCTTGGACGGCCTTCGTCGCGGCACTGTGACGTATGCGGCCGACAAATTCGACCTTCGGAGGACCCGTCCTGCCGTTTTGGACACAGCCAACAACCCCAAAACAGAAAATCAAACCACCTTCAGTGAGACTGCTGGTCCCATTCATCCAGTCTGAACAGTAAAGGCAGTTCTACAGATAATCTGTCTGCCATTTGAAATTAGTCTTGCATGCAGGATATGCTGAAGATTATTGCCGGCCACTATTATGTTAATTATCAGTTTTGTGCATCAAATTGTGGCCGAAATATATCTTTCTCAAAATAGCGTTAGCCCTTAGTTTAAATTTGAGATTCGCTTTCCAAATGTCATGGGGTCAGCTCTTGGCTACCACACCAAATTTCAACTTAATATTTCTGTAGCTGAGTTGTAGAAAGTAGGTTTAGAGACCACCTTGAGTTTTGTGTTAAAAAGACTTTCTCAGCACCTAAAAGCTGTGTAAAATAACTGAACTGTAGCCCTTTTTAATTTAGAGTTAGCATTAGCAGTTAGCTTAGATGGGATGATTAGCAATTGGCATGTGTTTCTGATGTCATTCTTACCTACACCACATTGAATTTCAGCTCAGCAAGTGTCAAAATGACTGAATATATTCATTTAAAGTTAGCTGTGGTTGCCATCTTGGATTTTTGATCCATCTCTATCTTACCATCACTCAGGAACATGAMACCCAGATACCTGAACTCCTCCACCTGAGACATTTAGGTAAATGCACTGAACCTCTTCAGAGCTACTTTGTGTTTAATGAAAACCATGAATGCAATTATAAAATCAATTAACTTGTACAGTGCTTATTGATATCATTGAACAATGATCTTTAACAGATTTMTGTGCCTTGAAGCTTTGGGTGTCTCCCTGTTTTCTGCTTACTCAGGTGCGTTATTAGTTTCCAGGTTGCAGTCGACTCAGGCCTTAAATTAGACGGATTGAGCTTCAAATGTCTCCTCTGTCTGGAAATCACCGGATCTTTTAAACATATTCTGGTTATCTGTGAATCTGCTGCTGCTTAATAAATTGCTACAGGGGTTGGTAAATGGAGTCTTCACAGCCTGTGACAAATGCAGCTCACTATTTGCAGGAGACCTTGTGGCACAGAAAAAGATGAATAAAAGCTTGCTGGCAGAATATCAAGGCAGCTGGAGACTATTTTTGCTGCCGAACATCTAATTTCTTTTAAAGGTTTCGCGGATCAAACGTCGTCGTCCTGAAAGATTGGATTGGTGTAGAGACAARTCTGTTTATGTGACGAACCTGAAGGTACCCCAGCAAGAATACGGAGAGTCCGATTCCAACGTAATACAAGGCAAACAGGGTCATCTCATGTTCGATGTCAAGAAGCCTGAAAATCAGCAAACAGGCAGTTAATGAAACATACATGAGGACCTGGAGACTACACAGAGCCTCAGCTGCATGTCCAAACCTTTTAAAATCACACTTSTGTATTAAATATGCAGCTAAAAGAGCCCAAATCATAGTTTTCTCACAACCCACTTACCCACAGGACAAGTTGCCCAGAGGGGTAAACATCTCAAGTGTTGAATTATCAAAGAGGCCCAGGATAGACTGGTTCAGGACCATCTGGTCCAGGACTGACTGGTCCAAGTTGAGGGTTCCATTGTAGTTCCTCTTCCACTGGATAGTGTTGTTCACGCACTCCTTGCGGTCGTCGCTCAGCTCGGTGAGCTCGATGTCGTAGTCGATGAAGGTGTCGGTGAGGAGGCCGAAGACCAGCAGCATGAGCGGGCTGGCCGAGCCGTGCAGAACCGCACAGATGCTGCCCACCACCATCATCAGCACGTCCTTACACGTGGCAAAACGGAACTGAACAAACATGTCAGCATGTGAAGCACTCAGTTGGATTAAATGTGCAAACTTCTTAAAATGAAAGAAAAGCAACAAACTAATATTAATCTTTTTTTTACCAGCTGAAAGAAGCCAACTCTTATTGCTGGTTGTTCCGGATCCCCCTGAACTCTGTTTAAAACAGAAAAAAAATTTTTTTTATTTAACAGTTGAAAGCAACAAAGTACTCCTGAGCATATTAAGTTGTTTGTTACCCACTTTTCCTTTTCCTTTGAATTACTCATGGACCTGTGGGGAAGAAAACAGAACTGAGTGCCTCTGGCTTACTCTTTGTGATAAAGGCACWAAGAGAATTTAAAGACTGAATCCCCACTGTTGCTTTATAAATTTAGGGTTTATACAGTAAGTTGAAGTGAAGATAAGAGCACCAGTTTAACATTTTGCAGGCAGAATGTATGTTTTTAAAGAGTGTGAGTACCTTAGCATGATGGCTAACTCCATTACACGCTGTTAGCCAACATGCTAAGCTTATGTTCTAGGATTCTCTGTGAGCACAACTAAAAACCCAGAAAGTGAGTTTAAACAGAGAAAACTGCATCCTTACAACAAAAATCTGAAGGCGATTGGTGTTTTGTGAGCACTGAAACAAATTAATGGAATGAGAAAATAAGCAAGCGTTGAAGTAGTGAAGACAAGCAAGATGGAGAAATCCCACATCATCTATACATTTATCCATCTATTCGACCAACAATCCATCAATCTACCCATCCATCCATCCATCCATCCATCCATCCATCCATCCATCCATCCATCAATATATTCAACCATCATCCATCCATTCTTCATCAATCATCTATTCATTTGTCCATACATCCGTCTGTTCGTCCATCATCCATCTACCATTCATCCGTCTATTCAACCATCATCCATACATCCACCCATCCATTYGTCCATCATCYATCYGTTCATCAGTCTRTCTATCTATCCATCCATCCATCCATCAGAGTCAGGTCTCAGAGGCAGCAGCTGGATCACAGCCACCTCTTCCAGTCTTATGGGAGGACTCCAAGGTGTTCCCAGACCAGCTGAGAGACCTAGTTTCTCCAGAGTCTCCTGGGTCTTCCCAGTTGGACATGTCCAGAACACCTCCCTAKGGAGACGTCCAGGGGTCATYTTTACCAGGTGRACCACCTCATTAGTTTTACAGGTTAGTGAACTTTCGGTTTAAAATGTTTTTAAAAGTATTTAAATAATTATCTATTTAAAAATCAATGAGGTGTTTGAATGTGTCACAATTTTCWGGTGTTTAAAGAACAATCAATAATGTAATGATTTATGCAGATGTTGAACATAGTTAGTCATTGTGTATTTTACATTTACACATKAATGAATCCATCATGTACTCACATGTAGGAGCCAGCTGGTTCTGCAACATGAMAAAGAAGGCATTAAATCTAATATTTTGTTAACCACTGGTGAAGTTTTGACCATCAGTGGACCAACATTTAGCTCAAATTGAACCCAGTTCTCTGTCTAAGACCCACAGATTTACCTTCTTCTGAAACTTCATAGCTGTGGTTCTCTTGGCCCAGTTTTTTAATGCTCTGTAGTCTCACAGAGCCCATTGGCATGTTGATTGATCTGTGAATAAAAAATTAAAGCAAAGATGTATTTCTGATGTTTTGAAATGAAAYCTTACCTCAATTTTTGTTCATTTAGGTCTGTGAAGCTGGAATTTACCAACAAGTTATTGCTCTTATTCTTAATTCAACCTGACCATGAGTCCGGGCCGTTTACACCTGCAGCTCCTGGAAAGCTTATTGTGTGTCTGTTGGACAAAAGTGGACGGACTCGTGGAGTCATGTGTCGATGTTTGGGCACGGTTTGAACTCAAGGACAGCTCGTTTTTTAAAGGTAAGTGTCCTTTGGGTTTTTGTCACTGATAAAGTTTGGTGACCTCACCAGAACAAACATTTCATCGTTAAAAGCTAAAAAAATGATATATCCACAAAACAGAAGTGTTAAAAGACATTTGTTTTATTTTTTTCAAAAGACAATGAGTTAGAATCTCATTTTCAACTGAAAGAAAAAAAGAAAATGTTTAATGATGCTGGTCGTGTTGTGTTAACAAAAAACTATTCTGAATGCATTTGACAAAAAACTCAATGGCTTCATTAAAGACCTAATTAGACCAGAGAGTCATTATTTTATAATAAAAGGCATAAACTCTGAATATAATTTTTAAGAGTCCAGGGTTGAAGAGCAATTAATTCTTTCAAAACAAAACTCAGAAAGATGATTGAAAACAGTTTCAGACCAGATTATTATATTAAAGATGATGAATGTTTAACAGGTTCTGCTGAAAAATGGTTCTTAGTATGATTTGGTTTAATAATAAAATCTTAAATTAGGCTTAAATAAAAGTTTAGTTAGATGAAATTGACCTGTAATTGTAAACATTTCTGTGTAAAAAAAAATCTAAAATACCATAGTTTACCTAAAACTTGACTGTCTGTGTGAAATACAGTTACTGCACTGTACTCAGTTTTATAGTAGGACAGCTAAAAAAACATTTCTATGTGAAACCCACTGCAAACAACCAGTTCTGGAACATTTTATGACATAAAATGTGATGTTGGTGTAAATTTTCAAAAGAACCCTATGAAATTACAAGTTTTTCCAGGACAAAAACATGTGAAAAACACAACTTTGATCAATTTTGAAGATAGRTTTCTGAGGAAATGAGCTTTTCACATGAGAAACATGCAGTTTTGTAACATTTTCATAATTAATTGTGTTAATTCATTTACATTTCTATGTGAAACCAAAGAAATCGCAAGTTCTTGCACATGGTAAAGACCATATTTTCTCTTTAATGACACATTCTGACATGTTTTTTTACAATGTACTATAAATGTTTAATTCAGTGCTCAGTGTTTGTTCACAAAGAGTAGTTTTAAATATTTAAGTAACTTTGAAGAAATGACAAACAAAATGGTTGCTTCACATTTATTTTTAACTGTCAGTTCTTTAAAATAAACAAAAACATTTCAAAAGTTTTTTTTGTTACAAATAAAAATGAAAATCCCGAATCATTAAAATTATTTGCTCCTAACGCAGTTCAAGCTAAAGTCTTGCTRCTAGGAGTAACCACTGCTTAATGTAGCTAAATTTAGCTAGGTAGCTGTTGACAATGGCGACATGGCTCAGCYGATGCCTCTCAGCAAGAAGGTCACCTGATCAAATCCCGTTCTGGATAGAGTTTGCGTGTTCTCTCTGTGCATGCGTGGGTTTTCTCCTGGTACTCCGGCGTCGTCCCACCGACCAAAAATATGACTGTTAGGTTAAKTGGTAACTCTAAATTGTCCCTAGGTGAAAGTGAGAGAATGGTTRTTTGTTTCATTTGTCTCTATGTGGCCCTGTGATGGACTTTCAACCTGTCCAGGGTGTTCCCTGTCCCTTTTAACAAAAAATGTGCTATCTGAAATACAAAATACCCAAATAAATACTGRATTTTGTCTTTGTCAGTTAAATAAAAGAAAAAAATCTGAATAAACATCAATAACTTTTCTAAACAATGCATTTCTCAAAATCACATTTAAAGGACAGTAAAACAAAAAGTGCATCTCATTTTCAACCTCACCTAAATCACACAAAGAACGTATACAGTCCTCCACTGGGACTGAAAGAAAACGTCCARTTTCCAGATTGCACCTGCAGCTCCTGGAAAGCTTGTTGTGTGTCTGTTGTGTGTCTGTTGGACAAAAGTGGACGTACTCGTGGAGGCAAAGTGATCTYTGATGTTCAGAGAGGCTGTGTATGGTTCTACTGCATGCTCCTGAGGTGCTTTTATGTCACATAAATAGTTTAATATCCAACATGTCTTGTTTCTTAAGAGTTTAATCACCCAACCCAATAAATCAAATGTAACCAGAAACAACAACAGAATAATGGGCAGGGAACATTTTTATTTGCATAACCCAGAGTCATGCAAACGAGGCACAATTTAACAGAGACTAACTTTAAACTCTTACATTTTTTAATATGAAGCACTGTGACACAAAAATAATCCACCAAACAAAATTGTTCATACTTTTTCTTCTATAAGTTTTATTTAAATGAAATGGGTCCTGTTCTGCAGCTGTGTGGGTTCAGGGAACTGGGTCACAGAGTAAACAAGGTCAGTAGTAGTGTTGGTTGTGGTTGTGTTCAGCCGGTCATTCACCTTAKCAGGAAGCTTCTAAAAAGAAACGTGTCAGTCAGAAATATTTATTTAAAACTTCTGAAAGAGGCTGAACGTTTCATTACTGTTCGGCTGCTGATGTTTTAACATTGATGTGTGAATTTTATAAAAACTCTCAGGATGTGTTTTTATACAAATGCATTAAGGTCAGGACTGGAGGGGTTCTAGTGTCGATCATTTGTGTTTTCATGATAGTGATTTTTCCAGAGGTGAATGAAAACATCTGAACAACAGGAAGTGAGTCAAACTGCTCTGCTGCCATCTGCTGGTAGTAAGTTTAAAAAAGACACATTTTCCTTTTTTTTTTTTTTTTTGCTTCCTCTGGAAGGAAGAGGAAGGTCCATCCATCCATCATCTTCCTCTTGCTCCAGAGTCAGGTCTCAGGGGCAGCAGCTTGATCAGGGAGATCCAGACCTCTCTTTATACAGCCACCTCTTCCAGATCTTCTGGGAGGACTCCAAGGTCTTCCTAGACCAGCTGAGATACATAGTCTCTCAATTCTGGGTCCTGTGTCCTTCACCAGGGTCTCCTACCAGTTGGACWTGTCCAGAACACYTCCCTAGGGAGGYGTCCAAGTGTCCTCCTTACCAGATGAACCACCTCAGCTGGTTCCAATGGATGTTGAGGACCAGCTCCCAAAGTCTCTCCTGGAGAACTGAACTCCTCAGACAAAAGAGAGTGCACCTACCCTGCAGAGAAAACTCCTTTGGATCTCCTGGATCTGAGATCTGGATCTTTCAGTCACTACCAGAGTTCCTGACCACAGGTGGGGGTAGGAGTAATGACTGATAGAGATCTTCTTACAGCTCAGCTCCCTCTGAACCACAATAGACCAACCCCCTAATGAGAGGACAGTCCACKTTTTCCAGACTGAGGACCATGGTTCCAGATCTGAATGAGACATTTCCTTTTTATTGTGATGTTTGAAATTTTAGCAATTATTTAACATCCACTGTTTCAAACTTTACTTCTTTATAATGATTGCAAAAACTCCCAGTTGTCCTGTTTAACATCATGAACACTCAAAAGTAATAAAAGAATCATGTTTCAATTTAATATGAGTGCTACAAATATTTCAAACTTCAGTCAGTGCTGAAACATCTGAGCTGTAGTTTCTAGAATCCCTGGGATTATAATCCTGCTCATGACACAAAGTGTAATTCCCTCCAGAACACTTTCCCATCAGACAGACTCAGAGAGGATCTGATTACAGCAACATGACTCTGGTTAATGAGGTCTGATCCTCTTCTGTYGGCTTCATTGGACCATCTGACACCAGAGGACAGAACTGACAGTCTGGACCCAAAACAACCAGAAAATTCAGCTTTTATTTTGTCAAAAAAAAAAAAAAAAAACTCCAGCATCATCTGATGCTAAAATACTTTATGATTATTAGAGTGGGTTGGACTGAAACATGGGTCTGGTGTTTCTGACAGCTCCAGGATGCGGAAGACAAGAACTGGATGGTGGGACTCGGGGCTTTGCCTTCAGTCCTTTTTAAACGGGTCAGACAGACGGGGATCCATCTGCTCCCCTGACCTTCCTCCTCCTCCTTTAAAAAAATGTCTTTTAGCCAAGATTTTGTGTTGTTTATAATCTCATTCAACTCATCAAGCAACAAAAACTTTCAGTTTAATTTAAAAGGTCAGATTTTACATGGTTTTCATGGCAACAAAGAGTTAATGATCAATTTTTGGAAACAAAGAAGAAGAAGAAGAAGAAGAAGAAGAAGAAGAAGAAGAAGAAGAAGAAGAAGAAGAAGAAGAAGAAGAAGAAGAAGAATTTAGTTTAATTTATCATACATTCTTTTCATTTAATCACATGTAAGACATACAGTAAATGCTGACTGACTGGACTGGAAGTTTGTGTTTCTGGAGCCTCCAGGTGCTGCTGTGGGTCAGTCCTGCCCCCTGCTGTTCACCTCCTGAAACTTCATGTTGACTCAGATTATAGCAGGAACACTCACATCTTCATTTAGATTAAAGGGGAAATAGAACTTTAGATGAAGACTAAWGCTGCATTCCAGTTGCACTCGGAGGTCGGAGACTTCCGAGTTGAAAATATCAACGTATTGTAATTTAGAGTCGGGAAGTCTGTGCAACACAACCCGAGCACACGTGACATCACCATTTCAACATGGCTGCTCCTTGCATCAACACTGAGTGAAACTCTTTACTCCTATGGTTTTTAGCAGTTCTGTGTTGTTTAAGTCAGTYGTACTTGTAGTACTTTATACTGGTTTTTAGGCTAACGCTGTTTGTACACTCAAAATGCTGTGTAGAGCRCTATTGCTGCATTATTGTTGCATTATTCCAGCAGAGCAATTTTTCTGATGTTCTGACAGGCTGAAAGCTGTAATGCTTTCAACTCGGAACTGACGTCAGTCAGACTTCTCAATTCGAGATCTGCTGGAMCGCAGCATAATGCACACTTCTATCAAACTTATTCCTGGAGGTACTACTGTAGAAATGTTTATGGGAATGGCTTCCTGTCAAACACCAGAAGTAGCAGTAAGCTTTAGCTAACCGAGGTAGCAGAGCACGGATCACAATTTATTTGAAAGTAATTTGCATTTGGATTACCAGAACAAAATTATGGGACTGGGGGATGGGGGCTCAGGTCCTTTTCTGGGTCTGGGCCAAATGTTCACCTATATTTGGCACAGAGCAGATAACTTTTGCTGTCGGAGCAGACAAGTAATTGTCATTATTTGTGCTCGTCCAAAAGTAGCTGGAGTTTGTTACAGATCTGATGACTGTGAAAGTACTCACTGACATTACCGTGTGTCAAAATTAAACATGTGCGCGCATATGAACAGAGAATGCAAGGTGACGACACACCACCCACCCCCGCCCTCCCACCTAAAAAATGAATCCGGCCCCGCTGGTGCTCACCACTGCTAACTCTGAATAAAATATCAAATAAAAATGTTTATACAGTCATTATTTGCACTATTGTTGGCGTTAGACTGTTGAGGAAAAAAGACCTAAGAAAGWACTTTTATTGCAATTTATTCCCAGAATTAAGTATTCAAGTTTCAAAAAATCAAGACTTTTAAGAAATATTTTACAGTTAGAGACAATAAATGAACTCCAGTACTCATTGGAACAAATGAATATCGAGATAAATCTGTTAAAATGAAAACATTGTGGAAGGAGACTGCTACAG
Source organism: Austrofundulus limnaeus (assembly GCF_001266775.1). Taxonomy (NCBI): domain Eukaryota; kingdom Metazoa; phylum Chordata; class Actinopteri; order Cyprinodontiformes; family Rivulidae; genus Austrofundulus; species Austrofundulus limnaeus. The sequence goes on along the minus strand of NW_013953019.1, from coordinate 64,712 downwards.
TGTGAGAATAAAAGAAATAATTCTATGAGATTCAAACTAAAGTCAAATTATTCACTCTTTATTCTGTGAAAACATCCCTCTGGTCTTTGTGAAGAATATCAATAATGATGTGTAGAAAACAAAATAAAAACCATAGAGCTGTGAGGAACAAGTCAGCTGAGTTCTGAAGATCTGTTGCTTCTGTCCAAAGGTAAGTGGACTGATGAAACTATAAAGACTTTAATACAATAAACAGTGATGAACGACTGAACCAAAGGGACGCGCTAAAGCAACTTAATGAACAACAGCTGCTAGAAAAATAAAAATAAAAAGATGATTTGCATCACTCCAAGTAATAAAAACCAGAGTTATTAAAAACCAAACTGTCATCTTGAGAGTCAAGTCTTCATGACTCTAAGGTCATGTTTAGGTGACCCTGATCTCACCTGTTCAGTATAGTCAGGCTTAAGCCTAGATTCAGTTTCAACAGGTGACAAGAGTTCAGATTTAAAAACAGATTCTGTTTCTGGTTCCTATTCAAGAACAGGTCCTGGTTTGGGTTCAGGTTTTGTTCCGGAGTCAGCCCCAGGTTTATGTGCAGGTTCAGGTTCAGATACAGATTCTGGTACAGGTTCTGGTTCAAGAACAAGTTTGGATTCTGTTACAGATTTTGATGCAGAGTCAGGTTCAGATACAGATTCTGGTTCAGGTACTGATTCGAGAACAGGTTCTTGTTCAGGTTTTGATCCAGAGTCAGGTTCAGGTCCAGTTTTATGTGCAGGTGCTGGTATGAGTTCAGGTTCAGCGAAATATTCATGTTCAGTTTTAAATACTGGTTCAGATCCAAATTCTGGTGCAAGTCCTTGTTTGGTTTCTGGTTCAGGTTTGGGTTTAGTTGCAGATTTAGGTTTAGTTGTTGACACAAGATCAGGTTCTGATACAGGTTCCATTGTTACTTCTAGTTCAAGAACAGGTCCTGGTTTGGGTTCTTGTTCAGGTTTTGGTCCAGATTCATGTGCATGTTCAGGTTTTGGTTCAGATACAGATTCTAGTTCAGGTTTGGATTCTGGTACAGCTTTTGATGCAGAATCTGGTTCAGGTAAAGATTCAAATTCAGTTCCAGATTCATGTGCATGTTCTAGTTCAGGTTCAGATACAGATTCTGATTCTAGTTCCAGAACAGGTCCAGGTTTGGGTTCTTGTTCAGGTTTGGATTCTGGTACAGGTTCAGATGCAGATTCTGGTTCAGGTTTGGATTCTGGTACAAGTTTTGATGCAGATCCTGGTTCAGATAAAGATTCAGATTCAGGTCCAGTTTCATGTGCACTTTCTGGTTCTGGTTCAGATACAGGTTCTGGTTCTGATTCTAGTTCAAGAATTGGTCCTAGTTTGAGTTCTTGTTTAGGTTTTGATACAGAGGCAGATCCAGATTTGGTTACTGGTTCTGGTTCATAAAATGATTCAGATTCTGGTTTTGATTCAGAATCTGATTCAGGTCCAGTAAGAATAGGTCCGGTTGTGAGTCCTTCAAGTACAAATTCTGGTTCAGGTTTTGATACAGATTCAGGTTCAGGTTCTGCTATGGGTTTAGCCTCTGGTACAAATACAGGTACAGGTTCTTGAATGGATTCTTGTTTAGGATTTAATACAAGTTCAGATCCAGTTTTTGGGACAAGTCCTGATATGGGTTCGGATTCCAATGTTGAATCGGCTCCAGGTTCTAGTATAGGTCCTGGTTCAAGATTAGATTCAGGTTCAGCTTCTGTTGCATACTCAGTTTCAGGTTCTAATTCAAGAACAGGTCTTTGTATGGGTTCTGGTTCAGATCTTTGTATTTGTTCTGGTTCAGGTCTTTGTATGGGTTCTGATTCAGGTTTTTGTATGGGTTCTGGTTCTGGTTCAGATCTTTGTATTGGTTCTGGTTCAGGTGTTTTTAGGGGTTCTGGTTCAGGTCTTAGTATTGGTTCTGGTTCAGGTCTTTGTATTTGTTCTGGTTCAGATCTTTGTGTGGGTTCTGGTTCAGATCTTTGTATTTTTTCTGGTTCAGATCTTTGTATGGGTTCTGGTTCAGGTCTTTGTATTGGTTCTGGTTTGGGTGTTTGTAGGAGTTCTGGTTCAGGTCTTTGTAGGGGTTCTGGTTCAGGTCTTAGTATTGGTTCTGGTTCAGGTCTTGGTATGGGTTCTGGTTCAGGTCTTTGTGTGGGTTCTGGTTCAGGTCTTGGTATGGGTTCTGGTTCATGTCTTTGTATTGGTTCTGGTTCAGGTCTTAGTATTGGTTCTGGTTCAGGTCTTATGACAGGTCCTGTTAGCGCTTTAGCTCTTTGTAAGGGTTCTGGTTCAGGTCTTGGTATGGGTTCTGGTTCAGGTCTTTGTATTGGTTCTGGTTCAGGTCTTGGTATTGGTTCTGGTGCAGGTCTTGGTATTGGTTCTGGTTCAGGTCGTGATGCAGATTGAGGTGCAGGTCTTAGTATTGGTTCTGGTCCAGGCTTTGTTGCAGGTCCAGGTAATGGTTTGGGTCCACGTAAAGTTTTATGTTCAGATCCTAATAAAGGTCCAGATCCTCGTATGGGTCCTGGTTCAGGTCTTATGACAGGTCCTGGTAGTGCTTTAGCTCTTTGTAAGGGTTCTGTTTCAGGTCTTTGAATGGGTTCTGGTTCAGGTCTTTGTATGGGTTCTGGTTCAGGTCTTTGAATGGGTTCTGGTTCAGGTCTTTGTATTGGTTCTGGTTCAGGTCTTTGTATTGGTTCTGGTTCAGGTCTTTGTATTGGTTCTGGTTCAGGTCTTGATGCAGATTGAGGTGCAGGTCTTTGTATTGGTTCTGGTTCAGGCTTTGTTGCAGGTCCAAGTAATGGTTTGGGTCCACGTAAAGTTTTATGTTCAGATCCTAATAAAGGTCCAGATCCTTGTATGGGTCCTGGTTCAGGTCTTATGACAGGTCCTGGTAGGGGTTCAGCTCTTTGTAAGGGTTCTGGTTCAGGTCTTAGTATGGGTCCTGGTTCATATATAGTTCCATATTCAGGCTGTAGTAAAGATTCATGTTCAGGTCTGGGTTCTGGTCCAGACACAGGTTCAGACTCTGGAGAGTCAGGTCTCTGAGGATTACTAGAAAAGACAAAACAAGTGGAAAACTTTACTAAATGTGTGAAAATCATAAACTTTACAGTACAATTAATTGGTTTTATTAAATAACACAGCAGACAGTGTGTACTTATACACAACTAGAAATAATACACAATATTTAAAGTATATTTAGAGATAAAAACTAACAAACATCTAAAGATAAATGAGAAAAGTACCAGAAGGAGCAGCACCAGGTCAGACATGTTGAGATGAAACTGTGACTTGATGTTTGAGTGGAATTTTGTTCTGTTCTGTAACATAACAGGAAAATACACAAAATATTAATAATAATTCAAATTTTAAAGTTCTGAACTCTGAGAGAAAACTCATCTGACCTTTGACCTTTGACCCTGGGTTCTCCAAGCAGAGGAGCATTCTCCTCAACATCATTCCATCGATCCATGGTTCTGACTCACATCCACACCTTCACCTGAAGAAGAAGATTAACTTTTATTAGTTTTAATGTTTTACCGTAATGATATGAACTGAGAATTTAAGGTATTTATGATTTTATGGCTAATTTCAGGATGTATGGGTTGGTTTTACTCAGAGGATCAGAAGATCCCACTGTCAAGGACAGCTCTGCTGRTTAATGTCCCCACCATTGTGCATTTGATCTTGTTTCATTTTTAAACTTCCTGTTTTATTTTGTACACTAACTTCCTGTCTCATTTCAGACAACTTCACTTCCTGAGATTCCCTCTAATCACCACTGCCACACCCTAATCTCATACACCTGTATCACATGTCCTCCTTTGTTCATTTAACCTCACACCATGCAGCTCCCCTTTGCCAGTTCGTCTTCATCCTTAGTGTTAAGCGTTCCAGCATTTATTCTACTTTGTCTTCCAGTGAACTTGACCCAGCTTGTATTTTGGATTCGCCTCTGCCTCTGTTTTGGATACCTTAACCTGGACTGCCACTTTGTGTACCGACCCTGGACCCAATAAACGGATTATGATTTTGAGTGACTGTGTTGAGTCTTGCATTTGAGTCCTTTTATGTGCCGTACGACACCCACAAAGACCCATAGATCAAAGAAGACGATAATTACCCTTAAAGCTGGATGCTAGARGGCAACTATACTGAGAAATTTCCACTTTAAGGGTGTATTCAAACCAGGAAAGTCCTTTGATCCGCTTGTTTGGTCRCTTGTTTATTGATTTTTTTCTTTAGAAAGGTGGAAGTCCTGTGTGCTGCATGTGTTATGCCMGTTATGTGTTCATTTCTTCAAATGTTAAGGAGGCACAGGCTATGTCCAAAATGGCAGGCCGGGTCCTCCGAAGGACCCAGCCTACGCGGTCGAGGTGGGCCGGGTCCTGGTAGACTGGGAAGATTGGAAAAATGTGTCTGTGAATTTAGACGGTCTAGCCTCCTGTCCTTACCCCGGTGTACGTCATGTCACTTGCAAACGTGACGACGCTAAGCAGAAGCAAAATTAGATTGAAATTAGAAAAATATCAATATATTAGTCTTATTAATATCACAAAACTATAAAATTAACTTAAAGGTAATATTTGGTGAACTAATGGACCCACCGTAGGTGCAAGTTTATTTTGCTATATAAGTTTGTTTTTTTCTGACACAAATAACATGTCTATACAAATGATAAAAGTTTTAAAAACACAACCGCTAAAAATTTTAATTTTTATATCACCATATTTTTATTTATAACATATTCTTTTCTCTTGCTTCATCAGCCATTACTAGCATAAAAAAAATCTCTAGTCGGGCCGCAATGCATTATGGGATATGCTGGGCCGGGAAGGATCCATCGGACCAGTCTTTCGATTCGGGCCAAAGGAAGGACACATTTTTCGGCCGCATCAGAGGAGTCTTCAGTTTTGGACGGCCTCCATCGCTGCGCTGTGATGTGTACGGCCRACAAATTGGGCCTTCGGAGGACCCAGCCTGCCGTTTTGGACACAACCACAGCGTTTCCATGTTGCTCCTGATCTGTCATTGTCTGTAGCGTTCATGTAGTGTTAGGATTAGCAACACTGAAGGGCTCATTTTTTTACCATGTTGGCAATAGGGGTGTAACATTACATCAGTCCATATTGATCTATATCGATATAATGGTTCATGATTCAATTATATTGAGGCAAAATGAAAATATCTATCTATATTGTCATCATATGCTTGATGTATCATATGCCCATCTAACACAGTCATTGTGTTAGATGGGCATATGATATCACATTATATCAATCGCAGACATGTGAATTGAATTGAATCTAAATSGTATCGTGACAGACCTTGTGATATAGAGAAATATCAAATCATCATCCAAACAAATCGATATAATATCGTATCGTGATAAAGCTGGTGATTTACACCCCTAGTTGACAAGCAATATGGTGATTCATGAAGTCTAAAAAACGTGTATGTTTCTTTTAGTTGGTTCTGTTTAAGGCCAGTCTGTGTTCACAYCAGAAGCAAACCACAACAGAGTTGAAAGCRGACCAAGACTGCCTCAAAAAGTGGGTCTTGGTTCATTTATTTGGTTCACACCTGGGTTAAGTTGAGTGTATTCACACCTGCAAAAAATGGTTCAGACCAAMAGGGGAAATGAACTCTCATCTGTTTAAAGTGGACAAAATCAGGTGTGAATACACCCTGAGTGATGTTTATGGTGTCATATGACACGTCTAAGATAAGGTCAGGTTCAAGGTCGTTTTTATTCTACATATGAACAGTTGGTCTCATGGTTGGGAGGCATTTGTTTTTGTGCATCTCATCCACAGCCCCGGAGACACAAGGTACTTAGCTCTTGGGAAACTCCTCCCACTGCTATACAAGTCAAATCATGTTTTTATCCCATCTGGGTTTCTACTCCGTCCCTTCATCCACCTTTTGGCCCCAAACCTGGCACAGGAAGAGCGCCACACTTTCCAGAAGATGGATTCCTCCTTCCAGAATGTCTGTGCTCTCTCCATCCAGRAGTTTCTGACCATTTGACTCTATATGTGTCTGGAAGAGCCATAGATGGATGTTGTTTCTGACTGCCTCGRATAACTGCTCCTCAAAACTGTCCATGTTGTTTGGATGCAAAACAGTTAGCTTCCAGAAGAGGAGTGGTTGAAGCAAAATACCACTATTGCTGTCCGAGCTCTTTTCTGCATAATCAAACAACTCACTAATTTCCGACCAATCACACAATTCTTTGCTCATACTCCTGTTAGAAAAAGTTCGGCCCGGGCCTTGTATCGAAAAACATTTCAGCAACAAGGGAGTTCAAAGTGCTTTACATCATAAAATTGAAAAAAAATTTTACAAAGTCATACACAGTTAACATTTGAAGCATTACAGTTTGTSAAGTGCCATTGTTCCACATCAGAATGTTGACTAATATTACATTTACAGTGTTTCATWAGCAWCTCTAAACAGGTGGGTTTTCAGGCTTGATTTAAAGGAACTCTGATTTTCGGTTGTTTTACAATTTTCTGGAAGTTTGTTCCAGATTTGTGGTGCCAGCTACACAAGCTGAATGTTGCTTCTCCATGTTTGGTTCTGGTTCTGGGGATGTAGACCAGAACCAGAAGACCTGAAATGTCTGGAAGKTTGRTACAACAACAGCATATCTTTCATGTATTGTGGTGCTAAGCCAACACTTTTGTCTGCATTAGCAAAATATCTYATAAACCAGCGGATGGATTTTAATGAAACAACTAAACTGTTCCTTCTCATCATTAGATGATTTCTGCAGGCAGTATTCATTTAAATGGATCGCTGATTACTGTCACGTGTTGGCCTTCATATTTTATTTTTATAGTCTAGTAAATGTTTTTGTTTGTGACACGTGGAAACTCCAAAGAAATTGTATATATTTATTACATTTTTCATGAAGCGCCATGTCGACATTGTTTTACTGAAGCAATAAATTCTGGGGATGATGWTGATGATGGGTGACAGTTGAGACCAAAACACAAGGAGTTGAGA
>NW_013953019.1:48652-56671 GCF_001266775.1 Austrofundulus limnaeus | reverse complement strand
GTGTCCTTCATTATTATTTTCAGTTGCAGACTGAAATATTAAATCTCCTCTATCAGCACACTACAGTTTTATTTAAAACATCGGACATTGTCCAAAATTAACCTTCAAGCTGGATAGAGCTCACACCAGAGCAGCCAGTTTACATCATGTGACAATACGTATATTTTTTTATTTATAAAAACTAAACAGCCTACAGTATTTTTACACTCTTGTTTTATAAATGTTTATAAAATAATGACTAACATTCCAACCAGTCAAAGTTCCCTGGCAGCTCTTTACCTGCTGCTGAGTCCACTTATTTTGTAATCAACTCCACCTTGCCAGTCATGTGAGGGGTGGAGGTGTTTGTGTCGGTCATGTGACTCAGTTTGTGCCAGCAGTCATGTGCTGTTCAGCAGGTATCTGGTACAACAGGAAGAGCTGTGTTCTGCAGCGTTCTGTTAAACTGAGCTAAACCCAGGATGGTTCAGATTCTGTCGTTTTATTTGTTTATTACAGATGAACTTCCTGTACTACTTCCTGTGAGAACACGGTTTAAAGACGCAGTCAGGCGCAACAATAAACAGGAATAAATAATTAATCGAAAACAAACGTTACACCAGCAGTCTGCATTTACTTTAAACAGTCTAAGAATAAACAGGAACTCTTTGATTCAGTTAAATGAACAGTTTGTTTTTAAATGACCACAAATAAAGTTTATGCTGTTTGATTTCAGGTCATAATCTATTAATAATCCTTTAGATTATTTCTTCAAACAGAAGCAACCTCAAACTAAAATAAAACAACGTAAACACCAGAGCAAAAATAAATTCCTGAAGATCCAGATGAATACAAATAATAATAAACTCACGGTTTGTTGCAACAATCCAATCATGTAAAAACTTTGAGAGGAGAGCGTCAGGCGAGCTGCTTCCTGGAGCTGTGATTTACTGCAGACTGAAGACAGAAACATGTCTGAACAGGAAGGGCACTTGCTGCTGGAGGCTTCAGGTGTGACACATGAAACATGCAGACTGAACTGCTGTGTCTGTCAGCAAAATATCTCATCAACCACTGTATGCATTTGAATGAAACTCCTAAAAGATCATCATTAGATGGACATCTGCAGCTGATGACCTTCTGGCCTTCTGAGGTCAGTCCTTTTTACCAAGATGGTCATAACTCCGCCCCTTCAGGTCAGGATGCTTCAGTCTGAGAGGCGGGACTTTACCACCTGAAGGACACATTCATCCATCTATTCCTTGGACTGTTACACACAGCTGGGTCCTGGTCCAGTTTGTTGATGCTGGACACAAGTCCTTGACAGGTACAGATGATCCTACTCTCATGTTCCCCACACAGTGTAGTTTCAGAGGGAGGAACGTTGTCCTCTATRTCCTCATACATGCTGCTGAGTCCACATGTTTTCCATGGTTTGTGCTGTAAACAGGTGAGCTCCTCCTCTGATTGGCTTCAGCTGAATGCAGTCAAACCGGGCAGAGCTGCAACTCCTTTATCTGTCCACTAGATGAAGACAAAGGACAGATGTTATGTTAGTCCTTGTGACCTTCATGATTCTATAACGGTGTTCTTTCATGCTGAGGACAAACTTTTGCCACCACACTGTAAATTATTCATTTTACATTTTATTATTGTTGCTGAAAATGAATCACTTTCAGTCCATCACCATAAAACTCGCCTGTTCAGTTTTTTTCCTTTTTCAGCTGAGCTCTGCTTCTTCTGACCCTACTTTGTTCCACTCTGACTCTTCATGTTGTTTCTGTGGTTACTGAAACAAACTACAAGCAATCAGAATTTTATTCCCAGTTTTATGGAATAATTAACATTATTTCAATTTAATCTGATGATACATACAATCCTCTATGTTGCTGCACTGAGTGGTTTTCTGGCCAAAAGAAATTGCCACCAAAAAAAGTTACATTAATATTTTGTTGGACCGCCTTTAGCTTTGATTACAGCATGCATTCACTGTGGCATTGTTTCGATAAGCTTCTGCTATGTTCCAAGGCTTATTTCCATCCAGTGTTGCATTAATTATTCACCAAGAATTATGATGGTAGAGTCTGACTGCTGCACAAAGCCTTCTCCAGCACATCCTAAAGATTCTCTGTGGAGCCAATTCATTTGTGAAAATGTCTCATGCTCCCTGAATCACTGTTTCACAGTTCGAGCCCGATTAATCCTAGTATTGTCTTCTTGGAATGTGCCCGTGCCATCAGGGAAAAAACATTGATGGAATAACCTGGTCTTTCTGTATATTCAGCTGACCTCATTCTTTGAGCACAAACTGTTGCTGAACCTAGACCTGACCAACTGCAGTAACCCCACATCATAACACTTAGTTAAACCCAGGTGGAGACTGTTTTTTTTTGTTTGTTTGTTTGTTTGTTTTTTTTTTGGCCAGGCAGTGTATTTCTCAGTTAACTCTTTATATAGCCTTACATTTAAATATTGACATTTATTACTTTTATAAATTTATAGAAACTCACATCTGCTACATGAAAGTATAATAAATATGAGTTTCAGAGTCTTAATTATTAGATTTGATGGCATTGTTTGATTTTTTCTTTTTTCCCCCCAAATCGATTCTAGTCATATTATTAGCATTAAAGTCACTGTTGTGAGTTTTAGAGTCTTTAATGTGCTGTAATGTATTAATTATGAAATTATATTGTAAAAGCATTACTTTAAACTGTCATGAATGACTTTTAAAAACAACTAATAAATCCCATGTGAAAGTCTGTTTTTCTAAATGGGGTCATAAATGGGGTCGCATGACTCCCTGTAACAAAACGCTGTTTCTCCTTGTTGGGGAAACAGCGCCCCCCTCCTCAGCGACAGTCTTGTGGCCAGAGGCGGTACTGCAGGCGGAAGTGCTGCACCTGTTGATGAAAAGTCCCTTCCTCCTCACTTTAATTTAACTTTAACACCGACACACACACACACACCTAAAAACACGTTCTGCACCTGAAACCAGCGATACCTGGGAAGCTCTAACGTCCGACGGTGGTTTATTGAGTCGGTCCGGCAGCAACACGAAGTTTATGGATAAACTGAAGAGCGTTTTGAGCGGGCAGGATGACGGGAACGCGGACGGGAGCGGCATTCTGGAGGTGTTGTTAGCAAGCTGTTAGCCATTAGCTTATAAGTGAAGAGAGACTGATAAAAACACTTAAAACACAATTTTAATGTCCAAACCTGAGGTCAGAACTAAGATATATTTGAACTGAAAGATATAAAAGACATATGAAAATAATAGTTTTGGATAATCATGCTAATAAATTTATTGTTTTAATAAATTACTCTTCATAACCCAGTTAGAAGATCCAGCAGAACTCCYTGTAAAATCCGTAGGTTTTTGCTTCTCTCCAGTTTCACAGTWATTTTGAGCAAACTGTTGGTGCATCTTTAACTATATAGCAAATAAGCATTWAAAAAGTTATTTGGCATATTTTAAAGTACAAAGAATGTGAGTTAACTTTGTTTCTACTGCTTTTACACACGTGACAACTTTGTCATAATAAGAATCTAGTGTTTTATCTTATATCACAGGAAAAGATAAGAAAATTTCAATAATAAAATGGATTTAATAAAGGAGTTCTCCAATTATGTCATAGAAAAGCAACTATATGTGTTTAATAAAAACATGCATAAAGTAGTTTTACTGTGATAAAACTTGAGGTTTTGATGAAGATGACGTCCCGTCTCTGCAGAGAGCAAACCAGGCGTCGACTYTGGCCTGGGGGACGAGGATGAAGGGCTTCCTGATATGCTTCATTTTGGGTGCCTTCCTCTCCATCCTGGTGAGTGCTTGATGCTGCAGCTGTCGTTTCCATGGTAATGACTCCTCTTGGACTTTTCTGCCCCTTTGGAGAAACATCATTGGCTAAAGTGCTACATCTTTCAGTTTTCTTCTCTTCTGCTGTTTTTATCTGACCATCACATGACAAAAATAAACCTGCCAGTGTTCAGAGTTTAAATTAGTCTCTCTGTGTTTTTTGAGTTAAAGGCTGAAACAATAAGTCAGCATAAAACACGTTCAGTAATTAGGCATTTTTTGCTGTTTAACAAACAAATGATTCAGAAAATCAAAGTGAGATAACAATAAATGCCTCAAATTGAAGTTTTTGTTCAGCATTTAACTAAAATCTGAAATAAAATAACACAGAAAATTTTCTCTTTCAGCATTTTTGTTTTCAGACAAACTGAAACAATCAGTATTGGTAGATGGTGTGAGACGAATATTACACATCACGCTCCTGTATCATGAGACCTACTGCAGATCTGTTCTGGTTTCTACTGGACTACTTCAAATCTACTAATGATCTTTTTCTGGCTCATTTGGAGTCTATATTTGTCCTGATTCTGGTCTACTTCTAATCTAATACTGGTCTACTTTATGTCTACTTCTGAACTACCTCATGTGTACTTTGGGTCAACTTCTGGCCTTGTACTGGTTTACTTCTAGTCTACTTTTGGTCTACAACTGTCCTTGCTTCTAGTCTGCCTCTGTCTACTTGTAGTCTACTTCTGGCCTTGTATTGGGTCACTGTCTGGAAGGTGTGTGGGTGTCGACCTTTAACCTTTGTTCTGTCTTTTCAAATGTCCTGTTTAGATGGTAATGCCATCTCTCACTTCCTGTGTGTAACAGTCTTTGTTTTTGTCTTTGTATCCAGGGTAGCTGCTTGTTATGGATCCCAGGTTTTGGACTTCCGGTCTTTGCTGTCCTCTACAGTTTTGGAAACGTCTGTGCTCTGGCCAGGTACCAAATCAGAACCTTGTTTGCCTGGCTTCGTGCCTTTGGTCTTCACTGAGGAGTTGTGGACCTGTGGTTCTGAAAGTTCGACTCTTTTCTGAGCTTGTTTCTGTATGTTTTGGTACCAGCACCATGTTCCTGATGGGTCCGCTCCGCCAGCTGAAGACCATGTGTGCTAAAGAGAGAGCCATCGCCACCGCCGTCATGCTGGTGAGACCTGGTTTCTGTACATCCAGGATCAGATTCTGTTGGACTTTCTGCACTGCGGTCATGTGTTTTTGATTTATTCTGTTTTTATTTTAGACCTGTCTGGTTCTGACGCTGTGCGCTGCTTTCTGGGTGAGAACCAAACAGAACCTTTGTGGTTTCAAGTCCTGTTGTTTTGGGCTATTAGATTGTTTTTGTGTGTCTGCAGTGGAAGAATAAAGGCCTGGCTTTGCTCTTCTGCGTCCTTCAGTTTCTGGCTTTTACCTGGTAACACACACACACAGACACACACACACACACACACACACACATACACACAAACACACTCAACTGTTCCTGTGTTAGTGTCACCTGACTGACGCCTGATGTTTATGTGTTGCAGGTATAGTCTTTCCTACATCCCATTTGCCAGGTAAACACACACCTGAGGAGAGAAAACTGTCTCAATCTGTGGTTCAGTTTCTGCATCCAGATAAAAAAACAATGAAGTTTTCTTTCAGCTCAAGTTCATTTAGGTTTAGGTTTAATCAAGTCTAAGTTAAAGTTTTGATCATTTGTAGCTATAGTTTTAGACATTTTTTGCTACTCTTTAGAACACTTTTAGCCACTTTTTTGCCTCTTTTTTTAATTTAGTTTCTTAACTTCAGTTTCTTCAGTAAAGTAATTTGGCTCTCAGCATACACTTAATTTATTATTTATTAAAATACTAATAATGTAGATTTTGGTTGTTGTAGTCTAGAGGTTCAGGATCAGTATAAAAAAAATTTTCTTCATCTTTTATAGTTTGTTTATATTTAGTTTTAGTTTCTATGGCTTCAGGTTCAGAAGCTAAATAAAAATCAAATCTTTGTAAATAAATTTCCTTGTGTTTTCTGTTTTTCAGGGACGCTGTCATCAAATTATTTTCACTCTGCATGAATTGACTTCAGTCATTGGACCAATCAGGACGCAGGACGCTTTGGTCTGTATCCAATCCGGACTGTTTAGTTGTAGTTTTAATTTTCTAAAATAACTGGTGTTTTGAATTCTTTGTTTTCTACCAAAGGAGTCTTTATTTGGTGCCTAATTATACATTTAAAACATGTTTATAATAGAAGGCTGAATGTTTTTCATGTGTTCATTAATGAAACAGTTAATCTTAATTAATTAATTTATAATTAGCAAAATTAGACCAGCAAGAAACAAATATTTAACTAGTAGAATTACATATTAAAATGTTAAAAAGTTACAAAATATCTTAAATTGATGTAAGATAGTAGTTTTTTTAGTTTAGTTTTATTTTGATCATGAAAAAACAAAAATACAAAAGAAAATAATAGTAATAATGACAATTAATTGAAGTTATAAATTATTACAATATTCATAGTGTGGCAAACTGTTTTTTTTTTTTGGTTCAGTTTCTCATATATATATGTGTGTGTATATGTATATGTATATATATTTAAAACAATCACCAGTTTTGTTTAAAAATGTAAATATTCAACAATCCATCTGACCGTTTTTAAATCTTTTATTAATTAGTTAAATAAACACAGACAAAAACTTTCAGGACTTTAAGTAATTCTAACTTGTTAACAAAGTCTGTAAAAACACTAAAATTGATATATTTATGTAAAACTACAGTCGTYTTACACTGAAGCTTGGAAAGTCCGGAATATTTCATATTGATAGTAAAATATTTACTGTTTAAAGAGCCTTTGTGTTTATGGAACAGCATCAGTGCCACAAAACTTTAAAATGTAAAAAAATTAARCAATGAGTAAAAAAGGGGCAAAAGGATAATAGCTTATTAATAAATGTGCTAAGCTGTTTTGTAGAAAGCACAGAAATATGTAAAGTAACAAGATAATTTCAACAAGTTTTTATGTACTCTGAATCAGACATTTATGGTAATAATTTGGTTTATGTTTTTATGGCACTCATTGTTCCATGTTTGCAGAGACAGGCAAATATTTAATTTATTTAAGTTCTCTACATTTTTGTTTTTCTCTTACAGTTTTGTCATTGATTAGGGGGTAAATGATAGATTTTCCAGGCACGTAATTCAGTTCTATAACGCAGTCAAGTAACTGTTAACTTCAGCTGTTATGAAAATGCTGTATTTGTCATAAATCACTTTGACTTTGCGTCATAGCCTATCTAAACACCTTTTAATTTAAGAACTTCCTTCTGTTTCTGACACTCCCACTTCAGCACGTCTTCACAGCAATGCTTCGGGGGAGGGGTGCTCTGTGGGGCGGGAGCTCGACTGCAGACTGAGCTCCAGGGAGGAGCTTTAGAAAAATAGGTGGAGCTTTGTACCAGCAAGCATTTAGGCAACTTCGAGGGATGCAAGGATTAATGAGTCAAAGCAACACTCTGGGTGTGTTTTTGATGAGGGAATGACAATGTGATATAAAGCTCAATAAATCGATTTTGCACAATACACCCACTTTTAATTTGTAATGAATAAACATTTCAGCTTCAACAAATTCCAACTCAAGGATAGAAGTGTTTTTATATTAAGCATTTTATAATTATCTGTAAACTGTGAAGAAATCAATGAATGAAATATTATTTTGTGTTTTAATTTAATGTTCTGTACAAAATGTTTCCTTAAATTCAAATCAACATTTCTCTTTTTCTCTTAAATGTCATTTTTTTTGTTCAGTATTTTATTTAAAAGATTTCATGTTTTTGTTGTGAATCAGCTTTCATCAAAATACCCACATAAATAGGTCCACACAAATATTTCAGAGTTTTTTTTTCTTGTTATAAATTTAAATAATTAAAGTGTAACTTACCCCCCTGTGAAAAGATAACTCCACCCCAAGGCGAAATTTGAAAAATGCGTCAAAGTGGGTAGAGGAAGTGGGGTTAGAGAGCGGAGGTGTGGCCAGGACGAGAGAACGTGACAGGCAGCTAGCATTAGCATAATTGATGCTACATGGAAAGTGACCACAGTATCGCAGATAGTTACATCTCACATCTCTGAACGTCTGAGGTGGAGGATTTTCACCCCACACCACACCAGCACCGGACAGAGGAGGAGGATCGCTCCGCGACAGCCTGACAGA
>NW_013953019.1:43048-45118 GCF_001266775.1 Austrofundulus limnaeus | reverse complement strand
ATTTGTACTTTTACTTTGTACTTAAGTACATTAAAATGCATGTACTTCTGAATACTTAAGTATTTTCAAAAGTAAGTACTTCAGTACTTTTACTTGAGTCGATTTTTGACTGAGTAACTTTTACTTGTAGTGGAGTAGATTTGACCATGAGTATCAATACTTTTACTCAAGTACTAGAGTTGAGTACTTTGTCCACCACTGCCTTTGACCTTTAAGCTGCTGACTGAGACCTGTAGAGTCTGGGATGGAGCTCATTGGATGATCTAACCTTCAGGGTGAAGATCCTCAGCTGCACTGTAAATGACCTTTGACCTTCTCAGATTGATGAGCAGCACCCTAACACCTGTAGCTGCAGGTAGAGGAGGTCCCACTGGACCACTGTGAAGCATGGTGGTGGAGGTCTGATGGTGTCTGTGTAGTAAATATTCATCAGTGATGGTCACAGCTAACCAGAACGCTAGCTTTGTGAACTCATAATCCTCTACATAAAAAACAGTTTAGCTAAAGCTAAACCTCTAAAAGTAAAAAAATATAAAATAAAAAAATTGCAGAAGCTAACACTGAACAGCTAAACAAGCGGAAGCAAACACTAACAGTTTAACAAATAGTGATTAGTAGAAGCTAACACTAGCACCTAAACGTAAAAATTAGCGGAAGTTACAGTAATAGCCAACTGAATGAAATAAAGACAGTAAAAAAAAGAAGTAAAGACGGTGACTTTTCTTTATTCACTGAGATCAAGAGCACATCCTGCTCACCAGATAATTAATGCATAATCAATTCACTGGGAAACTGTCCCCTAAAAATTACAAAACCTAATTTAGAGGATGCTAGCTGGTCCGCTAACAGTTTTTTATAGTTGCTGAAAAAGCTAATCCATAGTTCCACTTTAGGCTGTTAGCTGATTAGCAGAAGCATGCCCACCCTTGATAATAACTGTGATTTGTTCACTTTAGGTTAGATTAGAATAATTGTAGAATCTGGTACAGAACCATAGAACTCCAGAACTGAATGAGGTGGACTTTGTATCTTTAATTATTTTTCTTTGTTGGTTCTTTTTGTCGACGTTCTAAATGTGACATTGTCTGTTTGTGTTTTTTTGTTATTTTCAAACATAACAGTAATATAAAGCCAAGGTTCTGGTTCTGTGGACTTGACTGTATTTAAATGTATTGTCTTTATTTTTTCATGGCTCAGATTTTTCTATGTTCACTCTGATCTGAATAAATGAAACTGATTGAAACAGATCKTTGGTTCTGACCCGGTTTGTGGTCATGGCTCCTGTTTTGTTCTGTTTACCCGACCCGTCTTTATGGCTGTTAAGTCTGTAAAGCCAGTAATCCCCCCCTCCTCCTCCTGCTGATTAAAACACACACACACCCCGGTCCCCAGCCTGACTCCAGCAGGTCCTGGTGTCAGATGTCCTCTGTCTGTGAGTCCAGATGTTCTTCACTTGGACCTGACCTATTCTCCATTACATGCTGATCTGAGCAGATTATGGTGTTTTCTTCAGAGCCGGCCTCTGACATTTAGACCTTCAGCTGAGGCGAGACGGGTTCAGAGACCTCTGGACCCACATTTCAATAAAAATAAAAAAAATCCAGGATCGGCTCAATTCTGTCTCTGAGTCCAGTCTTCATTCTTTCAGTCAGACCTGCTGGTTCTTAAAGTGATTCTTGTGTAGGAAGGATCTGAAGTTCTGTCTTAAGTCTTTGATCATAACGTCTCATTGGTTCAGGTCTGGATGTTCTCCTTGGTTCTGGGTGTTCTCGTTGTGAGGATTTGGCGTTTGTGTGTTTCCTGTTCTTGTCTTGTGCTTCCATCTAGTGTTCATTTCATGCCTTGTCATCTCAATCCTCAGATTATTCAGCCCTTCTACATCATTCTGCTCACCTGTCTTCACTCCTAATCATCACAGCTGTCTCCACTCTCCACTTAGCCTCTGACTACTTATACTGGTTCTCATGCTCTCCACCTTCGTCCGTTCATTGTTTGTTTCTGTTTGGTTCATGTTCTGCCCTGGCTTCCTTGTTCCTGCTCACTTGTAATGGTGCGTTCACACCGAACGCG
>NW_013953019.1:40678-42176 GCF_001266775.1 Austrofundulus limnaeus | reverse complement strand
GCCTTTAATTTAATAAAAGTTTTGTTAAATTTTTAGTCTGCCTGCCTGCCTGCATTTGGGTCCATCCTGCCATTAAGTCCTGACACTCGTGGGTTTGAATGGTGTGGTTCTGGGTCTGGATTTCCATGGGTTTGTGTCAAGATGCTTTCATGGGTTTGAGTCTGGGTGTTCTTGTGGGTTTGGGTGATCTCGTGAGTTTGGGTCTTCATATTTTTGTGGGTTTGGATCTGTAAGTTTTCATTGGTTTAGGTCTAAATGTTCTTATGGGTTTGGGTTCTCGTGGATTTGGGTCTAGGTATTCTTGTGGATTTGGATGTTTTTATTGGTTTAGGTCTGGATGTTCTTGTGGGTTTGGTTCTGGACTCTCGTAGGTGATTGTAGGAATTCAGATCTGGACTTTGTCTGATGAGACATTCTTGTGGGTTTAAGTCTGAAGTAAGACTGGTCCGGAAGCATCCACACCCTTGTCTTGGTTTGTCTTCAGGTCCTGGTGGACTTTAGATTCTGAATCTTTAGATCAGGGCTCTGGATTCTGGTTGCAGCTTTTGTTCACAAACCTACCTAGATCTGACTTCATCWATCTTGTCTCTTGGTTTAGTGAAGCACCTCCACATCATGGTTATGCCACCACCATTCTTCATTTTTGTGGACTTGGTCTGGACATGGCTCTTACTTTGGTTTTACAGAGATTGGGTGGCCCTTAAGTGACCCCAGCACCCACACAATATTCCTTGAGGAACACTGTCTTAATTCTAGACAAACTCTTAAGACCCAAGACCCTCCACAGAGTCACCTTAACATGGTGGAAGGATTTGAGTACCCCACTGATTATGGAAACTGTTATTTGGGGTAAGTCGATGGTAGAGTCACAAGAAACTGGTTTGAGGAGATGGGTTGGACTTGGAGTTATTCAGAGACCTTTCTGGTGAAGGGAGACCAAAGGAAACAGAGAAACTTTAGCAAGACTTGGATCCAGACTGGAGAAGTGGGTRTGTTGGTGTTGAACTCACTGGCAACTGCCTGGTAATCTAGTCTTGGTACTAGGGGTGGTGGTTGTGTTCCAAATACAGGGGCATCACTCTTAGTCTCCGTGGTAAGGTCTATTCAGGGGTGCTGGAGAAGGGAGTACGATTGATGGTTGAACCTAAGATTCTAGAGGAACAATGTGAGTTCCATTCTGGCCGTGGAATACTGGATCAACTAGGATCCTCAAGGGGTCATGGAAGTTTTTCCATCCAGTCTACATGTTTTTATGGACTTGGAAAAGAAGGCCATGTTCCTCGTGGTCTGTTGTTATAAACCCTTCAATCCTTATATAAGCAGTGTGAGAGTTTGGTTCTCATTGCCAGCAGTAAGTCAGACCCCTTCAGGATGGGAGCTGGACTCTTATCAGGGCTGCCCGTTGTCACAATTCTGTTACATAACTTTTTAAACTCATTGCTGTGGCTCAGATAATGAAATTAAGGTGACAATTTATCCCAAACAATGACTTTAGAGG
>NW_013953019.1:27622-34393 GCF_001266775.1 Austrofundulus limnaeus | reverse complement strand
AAATTGTTTTAACCAAAGTTTCTAATAAAAAATAAAATAAAATAAAAGTTTATTACAATTAAATTCTGTTTTTTTTTATCTCTTGACTCTAACATAAATGGTGGATCAATGAGACTCACCCAGACCCAGAGGACCCGTTCCTGGTTCAGAACCCTGACCTCGGACTGAAAGGATCTGACTCTCGTCCTAGCTGTGACCCACCTCAGGTCACACTGAAGGTCTTGACCTGAAGACTTAACAGAACCAAAACGTCCACATAAATCAGAGACGAATCCCTGAGGTTCCCAAACCAGACCCCGACCTCTGAAGGCCACAGACAGGATCACAGATCAGGGACGGCACCAGAGGAGTCTAACCAGAATGGAGAACAAGCTCTGGTTTGGTTCTACTGGGACCAGATACCCTTAAAACTGTCCAACAGTCGGTCAGCGACTCCTTTCCTAAACCCTGGACTAAACCTTCCTGTGGAGGCTGAGAACGTCCATCCTCGATAGTTGGAACAGACTCTTCTGATGATCAGGACCCAAAGAACCAGATCCTGGATCCAAGCATCCTTCATAGGGTGGCCGGGCTCAGCGGAGTACATCTGCTGCTCCTCTGGACCCAAAGCTGTCAGAGGAGGAGGTTCTGATCAGGATGACTCCCTCTGGACGAGACCCCAGAATTCTCAGGAGGGATTAAATCCTCTCTGGTCTGGGAACACCTTGGGGTCTTCCAGCAGGATCTGGAGAGTGTCTCTGACGAGAGGGAGTTTTGGGTTTCTGTCCTGGACCTGATGAAAAGAGGACAACGAGACCTAAAGTCCYGTCTGAGACCAACAGGATCCTGTCAGAAAGAAGAGCAGCAGGTTTTTACTCAGCAGGAGAGAAACTTTGAGTCATTACTAAAACCTGCAGCGGACCTTCTGGGGCCTGGATCAGTTCTGTGGGTCTGGTTCTAACAGCAGTAATCTGAAGTAGAGTGGACTCCGTCTTTAAGAGGTCCTTGACAAAGCATTTTGTTTCCTTCTCAGCAAAAATGGCTTTTATATTCAGACCTGCAATTATTCTGATTCCATCAGGTTTCATTAGTTCTCCACTTTCGTCTCAAACAACCAGAGAAAAAAAGAATTGGAAGAGAAACAACATTTAGAAGATGAAATTAGAAGAAAAAAAGACTTTAAAAGCTGAAAGGAGCAGAGTAAAAGATGAGAGTAGCTAAAAAAACAAAGAAAATTGAACAATAATTAGAATAATTTAGGTTTTAACACTAAATATTTTGATGGAATTCACAAAAAATAAAAAGAGCTGAACTTGAGTAGGTTCAAGAAAAGGACAAAAAACCAATATAAAGACATAAATTACACATAAAAAGACGAAATGTCAACATGTACAAASAGGACATTACCAGACAAACACAAGCAGAATTTAAAGGGAAAGAGTTTAATTAGATTTTAATTATAAAGTTCAGCCTAATTAGATTTTACTTTATTAAAAAGGATCAGTGAATTCAAAGTTGTTTCAAAATTAAGTCTACCACCCAAACCCATCAGAACTCCTCTACTTTAATGTCCTGTTTATGTTGTCAACAAACAGAAAAGTTTTTAGATTTAAGGTACAAAAAAGAAAAACATTATCTTCTACTGATTCAGACTCACCAGGACCCGTTTCTGTCTTTGAGTCTCCAGATGAAGGTGGAGGGCCTACAGGAAGACGGGGAGTCTGGTCCCGCGGCCTCAGCCGACCACGGTCCTGGTGGGATGGTCTGCAGCCTCGGGTCCTCAGAGCTCTCCGTGTCGCGGCTGCTGAGCGCC
Source organism: Austrofundulus limnaeus (assembly GCF_001266775.1). Taxonomy (NCBI): domain Eukaryota; kingdom Metazoa; phylum Chordata; class Actinopteri; order Cyprinodontiformes; family Rivulidae; genus Austrofundulus; species Austrofundulus limnaeus. The sequence continues at coordinate 32,601 of NW_013953019.1, read as the reverse complement.
GTGGAGAGCGAGCTGCAGGCTGGCCGCGAGAAGGGCGACCCCACGGAGCGGGAGCTGAAAGTGGCACTGGAGGACGCCGACCTGTGGAGGAAGTTCCAACACATCACCAATGAGATGATCGTCACCAAGAACGGACGGTAGGACTCTAAAGGAACCTGTCGACCATTAGGTCCCAGGTTCTAGAACCTTTCTTAAAAAGTTCAAGTGATCCACAGAGCTGGTCTTAACCTAAAAAAACTTAGATAACAAAGCTGAGCTGAAAATTCAAATGTTTTTCTTTTCTCCAGCATCAATTTTAGACGAATCAAGGCATAATTTATTTTCTGCAAACTGATGATTACATCAACGCTAACAGAAAACCTTCTGGACCTCCTGTACAGACAATATTTAGGTTGTTTTCACCACCTAAACTTTGACCACTTTAATTCATTCAAAGTTTAAAAACTAAACCAACATAATGCACGCTCAACCCTAACCTGGTTAAAACCAGACCCTTGTCCTTAGCTTTGTTTTGTACAAGGAGCAGTGAAGGGAAACTAGAATTGAGCAGAACTGCCTAGGAAGACAAGGCCCAGGCTAGCTCAATCCTCTGCGATGAGTTGAAGAAAGTCTATGGAAGTTTTCAGTTTCAGACTTTAGAAACAACATGGTTTAATTGTTTAATTGATTGTTGGTTTTATTTTAAGATAGAACAGAACAGAATAGAAACGCCTTTATTGTTTCACAGAGGGGAAATTCAAGTGTAACAGCAGCAGCAGGTACATCAGTCCACAGCAGTATATTGCTTTGTGACATCAACAGTAGTGTAGGAAAAACATGTGTTGTTCAAAATGGTATGTCCGAATAAACAGGAATCTGCTGGATTTCTTCTTAAAACTTTATTTTCAATCTTCTGACTCCAATCAGGTTCACAGTACAGCACTCAGGCCTCAAGAATCAAAACAAACAGACAAGAKCTCTGCTCKGAGCAGACACTCTGCAAAACACTGACAACTTATTTTTACTAAAATAATGAATAGAGCTTATAATGTACATTTCTTCCTGGTTACACCTCTGGAGGTGTTACCTTTTACGTCAGATGTCAGAACATAACTCATTTTGTTTAGGCTAAAGAAAGAACACATGATAAAACACCAAGCTGCAATGATCAGAAAGTGTAAAATACAATACTGCATCTAACATTCAATCAGTTACAAAATGTCCTTCAGTAGCAATAATAATAGAGTTAAAAATATAATATTAATAATGATAATTAAAAATAAAATAAAATTACTGTACAAGGCTATAAAAATGAAACAAGATTAAAAAAATGGTCAGATGGTCAGACTGGTCGAAAGATGAGGTGATTATCCTCAAATAATGTTCCATGGCTGAGTAGAACAAACACCAGGAGCCGTCATGGAGGAGGAAGCTTTTAGTAGTAATAGTAGTTCCTTATTCATTTCATTTGTAACACAAATTAACAAAGTTCAAAAAACATGCAATCAAAATAAAATCAAATAAAATGAAAGGATGCAGAAGAAGAATAAATCTTATATCTGCCCCTTTTTTGTACCCAAAATATGTTCAAAAGAAAAGTAAAATACAGCAAAAATTAAAACAACTTAAAACATTTAAAAATGAACTAAAAACAACATTTAATACACCAACTCAAACAACAATTATCATGAATTCACTAATAATTCTCCATTTATCTTCAGAATACTCGTTTTTATCAATCTCTTCAATATATACAAGGATCTGGCATTTTTAACCTCATCATCCATGCTGTTCCATAATCTTATTCCCTGGATTAAAGTGAAAAGGAGCAAACAATAACCTCTATACAGAAGAGACAGAGGTTCTGTAGGTTTTAATTGTTGGTCAGTAGCATTACAGAGAGTACATAAGTCCAGAAGATCTTTTAAAGGAACTTTTATGTCTCCGCTAAGGCTAAAGAGGTATTTATTAGAGTAAGAGGATGACTTACATTAACACCTTGTTGTTGTAGATGTTTTGTCCCTGTTTAAAGGTGTTTTTACTGACATTCAGATGTTCTTAATGTACAGTAATGACCAGGTGCTAATGATGCTTGGTGGAAAAAGAAAAGACTTTGAAGTTTCTGGTGATGGTTAAATGCTTAAAGTTGCTTTTTAAGTGATCAGTGTCACCTGAAAAATCATCCACGACCTGAGATAACTTTAAAATGTTACCTACGAACAAAAAAACCTAAGTAACACAGAGGCAATAAAAGATTTCATCAACAAAACATTTGGTACTTGATTAGCCTCAGCTGACTTCAGTTAGTTAGCCTCAGTTAGCACAAGGATTTCTGGTCCGCTTTTATTGACCCCACACATTTTCAGTTGGACTTAGTTGGGTTCACTTGGTTACAGTTAGCCAGTTAGCTTTAGTTAGACACTGGCTCTTTCCAAATTCAGGGACTGCGTCCTTTGAATGACCCAAACTACCTGGACCAGGTGGGCTGGATCCCTTGTCGACCGGGAGGAACGTGTGAATTTGGACGGTCTAGTGTTCAGCTTTATTCCTGCCCTTATCCAGGAGTGAGTCTGGTCACCTAACAATCATAATGGTGCTAAACAGAAGCAATTAAGATAAAAATAGATTGAAATTAGGAAAATATTCATGTTAATATTATTATTATGAATGAACAAAATTAACTAAGAGGCAACACATGAAGAACWAAGAGTCTTGCCATACCAGCTTGTTTACGATGGTTTCTGACAAGATCCATCCATCTTAACCCGATTCTTCCTTTCAGGGTCATGGGGTCTCTGACAAGGGTTTTAGTTAAAGCTGTACTCTTGTCTCTCACTTTGTCCGCCATTAAAAGCAAAAAAATTTCCCTGTCAGTGGGCTGCGAAGGATCCATCAGACCATCAAATCGGGGAAAAAGGAGGTTGCGTTTGTGGGCCAGCCTTCACTGCATTGCTGTGACGTAATCAGCCTTCAAATGCGGCCTTTGAAGGATTTAACCCCTGAGAACGGACACAGCCTCCATCAGCATGGATCAGTTTTAGACTGCATCAGTTAGCCACTGTACTCCCAGTTAACTAGTTAGACTCTGTCAGCCTCAGTTAGTTGAAGATATTCTTAGTTTTAGTTTGCGCCACCAGTATCCTCAGTTAGCTCCAGTTAGCCAAATGTTTTTTAGTTAGCTTTTGTTAGCCCCACAGTTTCAGTTAGATTTAGTTAGTTTAACTTGGTGAAACTGATTTTGTTCAAGTACAAATGGAACGCACCATGAGAGCTGGTGATTTTGTTCTGAAAGATAAAAACTTGATAAACCGAACAACCAGCTGACATGTCCGCAGATCTTAGCGTGCTTAACAAACACAGACTGTAGTTTCAAGTTCGCCATCATCTGAACATGGGCTGCAGATGAAACCAGAACCAGGGTGTCTGTTTGAAGCTGACTCTGGATCAGTTGTTCTGTTAACTGGGGTTATTCATTAGTGTCGATAGCAGCGGCTTCCATCACCTCGCTGTGATTTATTCAGTCTGTTAGTTGTTGTTTTTTCATGCCGAGCCGAGGCGTGTTGACCGGTCGCGCCCTGCGGTGGGCAAACACTCCATTTACACCTGCAGGATGCCACTTCAGCAGCTCTCACCGCTGGAGAGCTGAGGGCTTTCATTTTTCATTGAGCTGCAGAAGGATGAAACTTTTTGCACTCAGTGATGGAAATAGCCCTACACAAACTGAAATCATTGTTGATCCAGTTCTGTTTAAACCTGATCCAGTTCTGTTTAAACCTGATCCAGTTCAGTTTAAACCTGATCCAGTTCAGTTCAAACCTGATCCAGTTCAGTTCAAACCTTTAAAACTGGTGTCTGTTTACAGCCGGATGTTCCCGGTCCTGAAGGTGAGCGTCTCCGGTCTGGATCCCAGCTCCATGTACTCCTTCCTGCTGGACTTCGTTCCAGCCGACAGCTGCCGCTGGAAGTTTGTGAACGGGGAGTGGGTGGCGGCCGGCCGGGCGGAGGGCCGTGGTGAGGGGCGGGGCCATGGCGGGATCTACATCCACCCTGACTCTCCGAACTTTGGGGCCCACTGGATGAAAGCCCCCGTGAGCTTCAATAAAGTCAAACTAACCAACAAGGTGAACGGAGGAGGACAGGTAAGCAGCTCACCTGGTCATCCTCCGTTACTGGTTTTCTGGAGTTTTTATTACTAAATGACTCAGTGAGAGAATCTTTTGTTCCTTTTATTTAAAATCCAGAGTTTACATACACTTTGATTAATCCGGCTTCAGTCCAGATGATGATGTCATGCCTTTAGAAGCATCTGATTGACAGTTGACATTATTTGACTTAAAGGAGACATATCATGCTAAATGCACCTTTTTTGCATTTATAAATTTTTTGTGCAATTATAGTGTCTAGGAGTGTAGAAAACTTTAATTTATGCAAAGATATTTTAAATTTTTTATGGGTCAAATTTTTCATTTTGTTCAAAATCTGCTGTTGCTTATTTCGTTTCATTGTTTATTTTGTCACACTTTTTTCTTCAGAACTACCATTTATGGTAATGTATTTCTGGCCAACTGGATTTCATAGTCCGCCATTTTTTTCCTCGCAGTGTGATTTTGTAGTTCACAGCGTCATGCCGAATGTGCAAGTTCAGAAGTCAAAATGTTCGGTTCTGGGATGTGTAAACCCACATTATTATCTACATAGACTACCAGCGTCAGAGCTTCTTCAAAGTGCCTGGTTAAGTTTTATTTTTCAAGGAAATGGACCCACAACAGGGCGGAAAGTGCTTGCGGACAACACAGGATGAATGTTACAACAACAAGGGCGAGTTATGATCTGTAAATGTGTTTTAACTGTCTAATTTAGCTGTTTCTACCCTCTGTGTCGGAATATGAGGGGAGAAGTTTCTTTTCTGAACGGGTGCTCAGCACCATGTTTTACTTTCACTTTCGCACCGCACTGTAATCAGCATGTCCGTGTTGTTTTTCTTTTTTTAAATGCTGGAG
>NW_013953019.1:17465-19710 GCF_001266775.1 Austrofundulus limnaeus | reverse complement strand
GTAGAGGACCCGAGCTCAGAGGATGAAAGAGACCACCCCCGGAGGGTGAGAAGGGAATTTTTTTTATATATATATATATATACATACACACAGTATATAGGCTATAGTTTTTTTCTTATATTGACAAACTTTTTTTTCGTTACTTGCTATATTTCAGTTTTTCTTATCTTTATTCTGCCTGTATGTTTTTCCTCTGATAGTTTTTGGTTTGATGTATTTTCTTTAATTTCTCGTCTTGTTTTTCTTCCTGTCTTTGTTCTTCACCTTCATCATCTTCTTCTTCTTCTGTCCATTAGCTTCTCTCCGTCCTCCCCGTGTTTTTCTGGAGTGGGCGAGAGACCACCGCCTCTAATTAGCCACTTCAGTCCCTCTCCTCTTTCACTTCACCTGTTCACCCCCTCGTAACCACGGGAACGGGATAAACAGGTCTTAATTGGCCGGCAGCAGTTTAATGCACTTCCTGTCGAGAGCTGTTCAGTGGAGGCCTTCTCACACACACACACACACACACACACACACACACACACACACACACGCACGCACACACAGTGTGTACAGAAGAAAATTGGCAGTAATGTTGTTTATATTTACCCCATTATCCAGTCCAAACATGACACGCACACACCGGGCCGTAATGCAGAGTTGGAACAGAGAGCTGGGCCATAATGAAATAATTGCTCAGCTTATTTGTACATTATGGTAATTATGTTTTTTACTGGGAAATTAATTTTGCCATCATGCTTCAGATGGACGAGGTAAACTATATTCAAAGCGAGCCCACACACACTCCAGCTAACACACAGTGCTGGGGTCACATCTGAAGCCAGCCTCTCAATCTGAATAGAAAACTGTTTGTTTTTGTCTGCTCGCCCGGAGGACTCTGATTGGTTAATTGGACCTCGTTAGTGGGGGGTTGGAGAGGGGTGCGGGGTGAAAAGACAGATGGATAAAAGAGAGTTTGGGCCAAAAGACAAAGATGGCTGTTCTCCATGAACTCTAGGTTTTTGTTTTTAATGGATGCAAAAGTGCAAAGTTGTGTTTGGAGAACTTTCTGGCTCAAGTTGAAGAAGTCCTGATGGACTGATGGAYGCTGGTCCAGAGACGGGTTTGGTTGGACTCTCAAGTGTTCCTTTCTATAGAAGGTAAAACAGATGATTAGAATCAAAAATAAACAGAACATAAACTTTTTGTTTACAGAATATAAATCAACTCCATGTGAGAACATCTGGCAAACTCGAGTCCAGGTTAAACTCATCAAGTCCCAGTTTTTTCTTCTGGTTTCCTTYTAGGGATCCAGGCTTTCTTGTAACCTTTTAATGTGGTCTTAATACTTATCCAGATTTTCTTTGAACTTTGGTTAAATTTGACTCTAAACCTTTATAGGCAAGGTCCGACTCTCGTTCAGCTGACACCAAAGAATCGTGATCTGTGTTTATCCTTCATGTTGGATGATGATCTTTTTGTGATAGTTGTGAATTCTGATAAAAGCAGAAAACATTCCMGCATCAACAAAATCAAAACCATCAGGAGGACATTAGTTTCACAAAAGAACGGTCCGTCTCCCACCGACTGAACCCTTCAGTGAGGTCATCAGATTGCTTGACTATTTAAGGGAAACATAAGAAGTAAAAGGTTTCTGACGTGGACTCAGGTTCCAGCCCAGAGGGCCTCTGTTTGAGGTGTGTCCTCCAATCATCTGGGTCCTTGTCTCTCAGTCCAACAACAGATTTCTGTTTACACATGAACAAACCTGCTACCAGAAACAGACTCATCTAGGCTCAGCCAATCACTAAACGTTCCTGGACTTCCCCAACTGCCTCCATCCTGAAGTCCAAAGTCACAGTGTCCTGCTCCAAGGACTAGACCAGACTCAGATTCTGGACCCAAACCTCTAAACTCTGTGGTCTCACAGTCTGCAAATATCTACAGGACCAACTACGTATATGTGTGCTAACACTACGCTGTCAATAAACCATCATCATGGCGGTGCAGACCGTGATGACGTCACCATACAGTGCCAGATAGACGGGTTTAGGACCAGGGTTGGATCTGAACTGGATTTTTGTGTTTGTTGCAGATTATGTTGAACTCTCTCCATAAATATGAGCCTCAGCTGCACATCGTCTGCGTGGGCTCACRTCATCGTTTGGTTTCCAACGTTTCCTTTAAAGAAACTCAGTTTATTGCTGTCACCGCCTACCAGAACGAAGAGGTACAACTAAAACACACTCCTCCTGGGTCTGTG
>NW_013953019.1:15909-17304 GCF_001266775.1 Austrofundulus limnaeus | reverse complement strand
ATTTTATACTGTGAAAATGGAAAAAATTTCCATCTTTTATTTTTCACAAACCGGAAGTTTGACCTTGCCTGAGATGGTCTGATAATGGGATGAATAAACACATTGTACTTTATAACTAGCTAACCAGGCAGCTGGAATAAATAATAGTGAACATTTCTTTAATTCTGATTATTCCAACTGTTTCCTGGAGCTTCTGCTTGACTGGTGTTGAGTTGTCTGGACTACAGTGTTAAGCTTCTGGTTTAAGAAAAATAAAGAGTTGCACCATTGTTAAGTTTTTAGAATATAAAATTAAAATAAGATACGGTGTTTTGATTTTCAGTAGCTGTTTTTAAAATCAAAAGCAAACAACCAAAAAGTGCACGGACCATTGGACCCACTAATCTTTTTTTTTTTTTTCAGCTTGAACTAATTATTAATTCACTTCTTTCCTGTTTGAACTTTGTGTAAACAGATTAAGGCTGGTTTATCATGTAACAAGTTAATATTTACAGGATTTGAATTTCTTTAAAAAGCAGTTTTACAAGCAGAATTGTTCATTTTTATCACATTTGTTTAGTTGAAAAGTTTTYCCTGTTTGTGTTGTTCAGATTACAGCCCTGAAGATCAAATACAACCCATTTGCTAAAGCCTTCCTGGATGCTAAAGAAAGGTAAAAAAAATTATAAGGATGATTTTTAAAGACAAACACTCAGGATTTGATTCTTTATTTCAACTAAAATGAGCTGAACTATGAGCTAAAACTGAAGCTAAAATCAGCCAAAAAGTTCATTAACCCCTGTGAATGTTTGTTTATTCATATCTGAGGTTATAAAGTTTTGATCTGAGTTCCAACAGGTTATAAGAGAAATCAAAGCAAACATTTCTGAAAAAGAAAAAAAATCTAATAAATATGATCAAATTTAAATACAAATATTTTAATTTTGGATGAAGTGAAATCTGTACAGAGACAGTGTTTTTTTCCTAAAGATTTAAAGGTCTTAAATTATTTAACTTTTAAACAAATGTTTTTCATACAATACAGCCATAAATTATGGATGGATTTGTTGTAACATTGAGTCACAGTGAGATTTAATTTAATAATCATTAAAATCCAGTGAACTGTGAGTCAGATCTGAATCCTCKGGTAAAAAGTCGTAATTTTCCCACAGTAAAAACAAAAATAAAATCTCTGAGTGTTTGTCATCTGGTTATTAAAGCAAACAGATCATTAATGACTCTTTATCTGTCTGAGCTCATTAAACTGATTAAAACATTAAAAAATAAAACTGATGTTTGATACTTCACAGGAATCCAGCAGCTCGGAGTTTACCCGAGTCTCCGGAGAACAGAGTGGCTCTCCAGCCCTGTGAGTCATACACACACACACACACACACACACACACACACACACAC
>NW_013953019.1:12168-13474 GCF_001266775.1 Austrofundulus limnaeus | reverse complement strand
GGAAAAAAGTCTGGGACAATTCATTTTTATTTTGTGAAACAGTTAAACTGAAGGTTCCTGTTTTATTAAACATTTAAATGAATTATGAATTTTTTTTGTCACATAATTTTACATATTTCAAAGTAAAATGGGAAAATAAACAGCAGTGACTCCATTTGATTTACAGTAATCTACATGGTAATCTGTCTAATGATAATCTGACTGACGATAATTCAACTGAGATTAATCAAACCATAATCTGACTGACGATAAACTGACTGACAATAATCTTACTGATAAAAATATGATTGATGCTAATCTGATTTATCTGGATGATATTCTGATTGATGATAATCTGTGATAATCTGATGTATTTATCTGTAAATGTGTGCGTAAACACCTGAACTGGGTTGTTGAACCAGTTCAGGTGTTGGTGTAAATACATTAATCTCCGTGTGAAGAAGTGACTCGTCAGTAAAATAATTTCTGATGTTTATTAAACTGATTCAGATATCCAGCGCCTCCTGCTGTCTGAACATAAAACATGTTTGTTTTGTTCTGTTTGTCTGAAAAACAAAACACTTTAAAACCTSTTAAATGTTATGTTGTTTTTACACCTGGGCAGAAGCAAAACAGTGCATAAAATGTTTTTTTTTTTCATCTTTTCTTTTCTTAATGAAGAAAATGGCAAAATGAAAGCATGAATTTTAGTTGCAGATTCACAGTTTACTGTTTGTCTCTGAAAACTGTAAAAAAAAACATCTTGTTTCAAATAAAATATTGTTTATCTGAGGTCCTGTTTCTTTATTTTATCAAGTAAGTTTTTTTATTTAAATAAAAATATTGCAGTTTTTAATAGCTTTAAAACAACCTCATACTCAGAGTAAAAGAAAAATCTAGAATATGAAACTGATTTTTACGCTGAGTTTAAACTCATGAAAATGTTAAAATGAAAAGAGAGAGAGCTTTTATTTTGACACATCCCATTTTCCGGAAGCTTGACATTTTTGACCCGGAAGTTGTAGTTTTGTTCGTCGGAGGAAGCGGTGTGTGTTCTGCTCAGAGAGAGAACYGAAGCTGGAGGCAGTTTTTATGCTAAAACTCCACATTTCGAAGGTTTGTTATTGTTTTGCAGATGATTGTTTGCTTACAGCTGCACTGCTTCCTGCTGGACATAAAAAAAAACTTTTTTTTACTTTGAAAAATACAAAAACGTTCAAATTTTAACTCGGCTCCAACAGGTTTTTAAACATGTTTAAAGATTTCAGAAATATTTTCAATTAGACTTGTGTTTTTGTGACTTAAACTCATTACTGAGTAGATTTTC
>NW_013953019.1:6900-9182 GCF_001266775.1 Austrofundulus limnaeus | reverse complement strand
TACTTAACCTGAGTTATTTACCGTACGGTTAATAAAATTTTCCTGACAGTTTAACCTGAGCTACAGTTGATAAAAACCTGAAAACTTATCCCAAGTGATTTACTGTACGGTTTTAACTATGGTATGGTTGAAAAAAAAAAACGTTAAATAAATACACGTGATCTGACTTATTAACTAGGGATGCACGAAATATCAGCATTAGCATCGGTATCGGTTCGATAAGTAAAACTGGGCTGATATTAACTTCTGATATTGATTTACTACTTGTTGTTGTTTGTGTTTTTGAGTTGTAGAGGAGATGGTTGGTTGAACGTTATGTGTTTGAACATGATTGTGAGGCTGCACAGCCAGGAATACCTGAAGTACAGATTCATGTCAGCAGTCTGGTTATTTATGGAAAAAAGACGTGTTCGTGTCATAACAGCAGTACTAATATCAGATATCGGCTGAAATTTTCATATTTGTGCATCCCTATTATTTACTGTCCAGTTTTAAATGTTTTTTTTTATTCTGATGTTCTAAAACTAGAATGCTTTTCATGATGGTTTATCAAACAGTTGAAAAATTGCTTAAACAGATTTTTTTAATTAGCCTACATTATTATCCCTGATGAGTTTACYGTACGGTTGTGAATATTTTTAATTTCACAAATTTACAAAACTGTTATTCTTACACCCAGTGACTTCCCGTACAGTTTTAATATTTTTCTTATGAATTTTTAAATTAAAAATAACCAAATGCTTTCTCCTTCTGATTTACCATTCTGTTCTAATTTAAATTTGTAATTTCACAGTCGAGCGGGTATTGACGACTCCAAGAAGTGGGGCATGATKTTTCTGAGCAACCAGCTCTTTAAGATCTACTTTAAGGTTTTTACTCTAATATTTATAGACCTTCCTGTTGTATTTACTGTTCAATAAAATGACTGATGGATGAAAATGTGTTTCAGATTAATAAGCTGCACTTGTGCAAACCTCTGATTCGAGCCATCGACAGTTCCAACCTAAAGAACGACTACAGTCCAGCTCAGAAAGTCACCTAYAAATACTACGTGGGTCGTAAAGCCATGTTTGACAGTGACTTTAAAACGGGTACAACAGCAGTCCAGCTCATGTTTTTATATAAATAAAACTAACTGCWCTGCAACATTAACTAAACTATAAATCTGCTGTTTTCTTCTCACAGCGGAGGAGTTCTTGTCTTATGCCTTCCACCACTGTCACCGAKCCAGCCAGAAGAACAAGAGGATGATCCTTATTTATTTACTACCAGTTAAAATGCTTCTGGTTAGAAACTCAAAACTCACTTCACTTTAATCAAAGAAGTTTATGTCAGTTTACAACCTGAGTTAATTAGGATTTATGATTTGTTTTTAAAACAAAAACTATTGTGTTAAACAGATTGTAGGTGGTAAAATAGCATTTAATTTGGAAGTACAACAAAGGAAGTGTCTATATATTGATTTAAATTTGGTTTTATTYGTGTTTACATTGATCAAGTTAAACCATTTTTAAGTAGTAGCTAAATTGGATTAAAAAATCTGAACTTCTTCCAGTTAAATCTGTAAACTTGAAGTTCACACCAGAACATAATTAGATCTAAATCATATCTGAAATGGTGAAAAAATATCAGGATGTTTCCAGCATTAGGTGCTTTAATATAATGAATTGAAATTGATGTGATAATTAAAGTAAATAATTAAAGTCAGGAAAACTAGTTTACTTTAAATTCTAAATGTTATTTAGTAAAAGAAGTTTGGACCTATGTAAAATAGTTCCAGTAAAACTGGTTCAGACTGTTTTACATCTTGATTCAAACCACTTTATYGGGAACTTCAGTAAAATCCAGTTTTAAGAATTTCTGGCTGGTTTTGGGTTTGATAAAGTTCTGTAGAATAAGTGGTACTCATCCTGGCTCAGGTTTTAATTAGACCAGGTGAGTTCATTAGAAACTAGTCTAATAAAGTATTTGCCTGTTTGAAATATTCACCATAACTATAACTTAATATTCAGTTTAACTTTATTTAAAGTTCTGCTCTGTGATGGTTTTCAGCCCTGACTTCAGCTTGTGTCTGGTCTTTCAGGGTCACATGCCGACTCAGCAGCTCCTCATGAAGTACGACCTCATGCAGTTTGCTGATGTCACCAAAGCTGTGAGGTAAGCAGGGGCGGCGTGGACACTTAAACAGGACGTGACATCACAGTCACATGACCTCAGGTGAATCTGTGTTTGTCAGTGAGGGGAACCTGCAGCTGCTGAATGAAGCTCTGTCCAAACATGAG
>NW_013953019.1:0-1330 GCF_001266775.1 Austrofundulus limnaeus | reverse complement strand
AAGGGAAGTATCGGTCCAGCACTCTCCCAGATTTGCAAATCTGTTCGGTGGGTTTTTACATGTAATCTTTAATAAATTCTGTTAAAACTTTAAAGGTGTCTCCGACTAAATCTCTCCAAAATCCCAACGGACCTGGGTAAGAGCACTGGCTCTTAACACCATACACATTTCTCCTGCTTCCAAGCCATGATGCAGGACGCACACCCGGCCCAAACAGCACAGAGATACAAACTCGTGCTGGCCTCTGTGCTGTGGTCCTGTYRTGTCTTTTTAAGTTGACGGCCTGGGGAGTGATGTTGTTCGTTGCAGCACCCGACTGTGCCGTACGATGACGGGACCGGTCGCCCCAGCTGCCAAGCTGCAGGTCTACCGCTTGTGAGAGGAAAAAAGGTCGCCATCCGGCAGACCGTTCCGCCTCAGTGATGAAGACCATGGAGGATGAAAATTCCAGTACTGGGACCGGCAAGAGCCGAAGACGATCACCCCCTCCACTTTGTCACGTCCGCGTGGAACGAGACCGGAGCTTTCAGCTTGGAGTAAGCGACTCCTAGCATTGTAGCTAGCGTCTCCATGCTAGGGGTAAAACCCGTCTTGGCTAAACGGTCTGGATGAGCTCCCAGTCCAGTCCTGGCTGGGGGCACCGACCACAGAATGCCTTAAGCCAGCTAGCTAACACCTCCGTGTTGCGAGCGAGCCAATAGCAACCAACACATCATGTGTTACAAGCCAGCTAGCAGCAGTCTGCAACTGCCCTGATCAAGCTACATAGCACGTCCGTGGCTAGAAGCTACACCAAACGGCAGCGCCCTGACTCCAGCTACTCCACTGAGAAGCGGGGTGCAGTTCGGCGCAAAAAAGGCTTAGACTAGCGCGCTTCTTAGCTTAGCTAGGTGGCTAACCGACTTAGCTAGTTTGCCGCCGTGATCTCCGGCGGGAAAAACCGCTAGCCTGGGCCTCCCGTCCCCGGAGGAGATAGCCAGACCATGCCGAGATGAGAAGCGCATGGTCCGAAATATCTGGGAAAGCTTCCAGTCCAGTCCTGGTTGGAAAAGTCGATGTCTAATGCCTTAACTACTAGCTACCACATCCGTGTAACGTGTGAGTTAGTAGCGGCTGTGAAAAACGGGGACTCCCGCGTGAACACCCGCGGGAAAATATATGCTAGCTAAACCAAGATCAACCTTCTTCCGAGGAAGGAGACCGGAGTGAAAAACGGGTTGTGCCGGGGAAAAACCGATCCCCGAGCAGCCCGGAAGGACGGCTAAGCGGATCATAGCTCGATGGCACCGGACATGAATTCCATGTCAATATAATAGAATCATAGCACTTA
>NW_013953018.1:300486-301246 GCF_001266775.1 Austrofundulus limnaeus | reverse complement strand
GTTCAGAGTGTTATGATCAGAACCTGTTGTTTAGAGTATAATGATCAGAACCTGTTGTTAGAGTGTAATGATCACAACCTGTTGTTAGAGTGTAAAGATCAAAACCTGTTGTTTAGAGTGTAATGATCAGAACCTGTTGTTAGAGTGTAATGACCAGAACCTGTTGTTTCGACTGGAATGATCAAAACCTCCTGTTTAGAGTGTAATGATCAGAACCTGTTGTTTAGAGAGTAATGATCAGAACCTGTTTTTAGAGTGTAATGATAAGAACCTGTTGTTTAGAGTGTAATGATAAGAACCTGTTGTTTAGAGTGTAATGATCAGAACCTGTTGTTAGAATGTAATGATCAGAACCTGTAGTTTAGAGTGTAATGATCAGAACCTGTTGTTTAGAGTGTAATGATCAGAACCTGTTGTTTAGAGTGTAATTATCAAAACCTGTTGTTTATGGTTTAATGATGAAAACCTGTTGTTAGAGTGTAATGATCAGAACCTGTTTTTAGAGTGTAATTATCAGAACCTGATGTTAGAGTGTAATGATTAGAATCTGTTGTTAGAGTGTAGTGATAAGAACCATTTGTTTAGAGTGTAATGATCAGAACCTGTTGTTTAGAGTGTAATGATCAGAACCTGTTGTTTATAGTGTAATGATCAGAACTTGTTGTTTAGAGTGTAATGATCAAAACCTGTTGTTTAAAATGTAATGATCAGAACCTGTTGTTTATAGTGTAATGATCGAAACCTGTTTGTAGCATATTCT
>NW_013953018.1:298963-299486 GCF_001266775.1 Austrofundulus limnaeus | reverse complement strand
GTGTAAAGATCAGAACCTGTTGTTTCGACTGGAATGATCAGAACCTGTTGTTTAGAGTGTAATGATCAGAACCTGTTGTTAGAGTGTAATGATCAGAACTTGTCGTTTAGAGTGTAATGATCAAAACCTGTTGTTTAGAATGTAATGATCAGAACCTGTTGTTTAGAGTATAATGATCAGAACCTGTTGTTTATAGTGTAATGATCAGAACCTGTTGTTTAGAGTGTAATGATCAGAACCTGTTGTTTATAGTGTAATGATCAGAACCTGTTGTTTAGAGTGTATTGATCAATACCTGTTGTTAGAGTGTAATGTTCAGAATCTGTTGTTGGAGTGTAATGATCAGAACCTGTTGTATAGAGTATAATGATCAGAACCTGTTGTTTAGAGTGTAATGATCAGAACCTGTTAGTTATAGTGTAATGATCAAAACCTGTTGTTAGAGTGTAATGATCAGAACCTGTTGCTTAGAGAGTAATGATCAGAACCTGTTGTTAGAGTGTAATGACCAGAACCTGTTGTT
>NW_013953018.1:297167-297978 GCF_001266775.1 Austrofundulus limnaeus | reverse complement strand
CCAACTTTGGGAAACGCTGGTTTAGAGTATAATGATCAGAACCTGTTGTTTATAGTGTAATGATCTGAACCTTTTGTTACAGTGTAATGATCAGAACCTGTTGTTTAGAGTGTAATGTCAGACCCTGTTGTTTAGAGTGTAATGATCAGAACCTTTTGTTAGAGTATAATGACCAGAACCTGTTGTTTAGATTGTAATGATCAGAACCTGTTGTTAATAGTGTAATGATCACAACCTGTTGTTAGAGTGTAATGTTCAGAACCTGTTGTTGGAGTGTAATGATTAGCACCTGTTGTTTAGAGTATAATGATCAAAACCTGTTGTTCAGAGTGTAATGATCAGAACCTGTTGTTTAGAGTGTATTGATCAGAACCTCTTGTTTAGACTGTAATGATCAGAACCTGTTGTTAGAGTGTAATGATCAGAACCTGTTGTTTAGAGTATAATGATCAGAACCTGTTGTTTAGAGAGTATTATTCAGAACCTCTTGTTTAGACTGTAATGATCAGAACCTGTTGTTAGAGTGTAATGATCAGAACCTGTTGTTTAGAGTGTAATGATCAGAACCTGTTGTTTAGAGAGTATTATTCAGAACCTCTTGTTTAGACTGTAATGATCAGAACCTGTTGTTAGAGTGTAATGATCAGAACCTGTTGTTTAGAGTGTATTGATCAATACCTGTTGTTTAGAGTGTAATGATCAGAACCTGTTGTTTAGAGTGTAATGATCAGAACCTGTTGTTTAGAGTGTAATGATCAGAACCTGTTGTTTAGAGTGTAATGATCAGAACCTGTTGTTTGGAGTGTAATGA
>NW_013953018.1:293663-296127 GCF_001266775.1 Austrofundulus limnaeus | reverse complement strand
TGTAATGATCAGAACCTGTTGTTAGAGTGTAATGACCAGAACCTGTTGTTAGAGTGTAATGACAGAACCTGTTGTTAGAGTGTATTGGTCAGAACCTGTTGTTTAGAGTGTAATGATCAGAACCTGTTGTTTAGAGTGTAATCGTCAGAACCTGTTGTTTAGAGTGTAATGATCAGAACCTGTTGTTTAGAGTGTAATGATCAGAACCTGTTATTTAGAGTGTAATGATCATAACCTGTTGTTTAAAGTGTAATGATCAGACCCTGTTGTTAGAGTGTAATGATCAGAACCTGTTGTTTAGACTGTAATGATCAGAACCTGTTATTTAGAGTGTAAAGATCATAACCTGTTGTTTATAGTGTAATGGTCAGAACCTGTTGTTTAGAGTGTATTGATCAATACCTGTTGTTAGAGTATAATGATCAGAACCTATTGTTGGAGTGTAATGATTAGAACCTGTTGTTTAGAGTATAATGATCAAAACCTGTTGTTAGAGTGCAATGACCAGAACCTGTTGTTTAGACAGTAATGATCAAAACCTGTTGTTTAGATTGTAATGATCAGAACCTCTTGTTTATAGTGTAATGATCAGAACCTGTTGTTTAGAGTGTATTGATCAATACCCGTTGTTAGAGTGTAATGATCAGAACCTGTTGTTTAGAGTATAATGATCAGAACCTGTTGTTTAGAGTATAATGATCAGAACCTGTTGTTTAGAGTATAATGATCGGAACCTGTTGTTAGAGTGTAATGACCAGAACCTGTTGTTTAGAGTGTAATGATCAGAACCTGTTGTTTATACTGTAATGATCAGAACCTGTTCTTAGAGTGTAATGATCAGAACCTGTTGTTTAGAGTGTAATGATCAGAACCTGTTTTTAAGAGTGTAATGACCAGAACCATTTGTTTAGACTGTAATGATCAGAACCTGTTTTTCAGAGTGTAATGATCAGAACCTGTTGTTTATAGTGTAATGATCAGAACCTGTTGTTTAGAGTATAATGATCAGAACCTGTTGTTTATAGTGTAATGATCAGAACCTGTTCTTTAGAGTATATTGACCAGAACCTGTTGTTTAGACTGTAATGTCAGAACCTGTTGTTGAGATTGTAATGATCAGAACCTTTTGTTACAGTGTAATGACCAGAACCTGTTGTTTAGACTGTAATGATCAGAACCTGTTGTTTAGAGTGTAATGATCAGAACCTTTTGTTTACAGTGTAATGACCAGAACCTGTTGTTTAGACTGTAATGATCAGAACCTGTTGTTTATAGTGTAATGATCAGAACCTTTTGTTAGAGTGTAATGACCAGAACCTATTGTTTAGACTGTAATGATCAGAACCTGTTGTTTAGAGTGTAATGTCAGAACCTGTTGTTTATAATGTAATGACCAGAACCTGTTGTTTAGACTGTAATGATCAGAACCTGTTGTTTAGAGTGTAATGTCAGAACCTGTTGTTTATAATGTAATGACCAGAACCTGTTGTTTAGACTGTAATGATCAGAACCTGTTGTTTAGAGTGTAATGTCAGAACCTGTTGTTTAGACTGTAATGATCAGAACCTGTTGTTTAGAGTGTAATGTCAGAACCTGTTGTTTAGAGTGTAATGATCAGAACCTGTCTTTGGTTCCTGACCTGGCTCGATATGATTAATTGGCTGACGGTAAATCTTCTCCTCACATGGGAACAAAGCTGCGGCAGCACAGCTCCGTTAATCCAGGGAGGAGGCTCCGTGCACCGTGCCCAGACTCCTCTTATCTGCGGCCCGCACTTGCCGGTGTTTGGAGGCGTGTCTCTGACTCGAATAAAACCGAGCGGAGCTGCAGCTCGACTCTGCGTGCAGCAGCAGCTGACCCACCGGCACCCGAAGGCAGAAACATGGCCGAGCTCCCCCCGCAGGCAGAGGCGTTCAACAAGCCAAAGGTACGTGGGGTCCGCCCGGTCGGTTCACTGCATAACGTCAGGATCAATTAGTGGAAGGAGCTGAACAGTTTGTACTGAGTCCAGTCAGAACACAGAGTACAAAGTGGAGAAGAGCTGCTTCATGAATCAAACTTTATTGGACAGGAGCTTCCTCCTTTCTGACACAATTCATCTGAAACAAGGAGGAAGTTTCACTTTTTAATCTTCACTCCAATAAAAACAGAAGAAAAAAAAAACATCCTGATTTATATTGAAGGTAAAATGTATAAATGTTGATTTGCGTGTTTTCCAGTGAAAATGTAAGTTCTGACAGGTGTTATCAAGCAGCGCACGCGCTCACATCTGGCTCTGTGTTCTGGGGGCGCGCGCCCTTTGAGTCAGAACATCTGAACATGTACCTGATAACATGATAACACGAATAACACAAAGAGCTGAGTCAGACTGCCGGAACACACTGAACACCTGTAAGAGGTGTGTGTGTGTGTGTGTGTGTGTGTGTGTGTGTGTGTGTGTGTGTGTGTGTGTGTGTGTGTGTGT
>NW_013953018.1:291426-292663 GCF_001266775.1 Austrofundulus limnaeus | reverse complement strand
GTGACATAGATACTTTATTATGGTATAGTATTTAAATATATGCCTGAGAAACACATAATATTGCCCCTTTAAATGGACTGAGTTTTTTGTATTAAGAGTTCTCAGCTGTGGCGGCCATCTTTAATCACTCTTTTTGAAGGTTTTTAAGAGCTTCTCGTCACAATGAAACATCACAGCTCAGGAAGCATAATGTCTGAATTGTTTCACACTCTGATTTAAAAAAAGTATCAAAATTCATGTTTAAATTGTTCCAGAATAGTAAAATCTTCCAGTGAAACTTTTCAAATTGTCTGCTTTCGGAGAGTTTCTGCATCAGCGCAGCCCAGCTGGATCCCATTTCTTCTAACAAACAAACACATAAATAAAATGGCGATGTGACAGGAGATTAAACGTTGCTTCACATGAGTCACAACTGGAAGTTAGTCCAGAACATTTTCTTCAGTTCATGTGAACTTCCTGTCTGAGTTCATGAATTTGTGCAACAGTTGCAGAGTTGATTTAAAAAAAAAAAGGATGTACAGACAGTCAGGATTATATAATGTAGCTGTTTACTATAGGAACTGTGGCGTGTTCAGGAAAACCTCAACTTGAAGACGAGTTCAGCAGCTGTTGTGTCTGAAAACAGATGTGACGCTCCAACTTTCACTAACATCTGTCGGAGTTTGATGGAAGCACAGAAAAAAGACTGAATGTAACCATTTCTGTAGTTGTTACACAGGATTAAAAAGAAATATTTTAGGAGAAACTGTTACAAATAAGTTGTTACATCATTGTGTCGTAGAAAAGGTTAAAAATGTATCATCAAATGTGTTCACATCAGCGTCCCACTGATGTGTGTTGTGGTTTAAATTAAAATATCTAAATACAAAAAAAAAAAAAACTAGAGAATTTGCATTTCCTGTGAAAATGCAGAACATATCAACAAATAGCAACAAGAGAGTAGCTGAAATTAGAGAAAAGAAACAAAAAGCATGATTACTGAATTATCATAAAAAGGTGAATTTAGTTTGTTTGAGCCTGAAACATGAGGCAAATGCACCAAGTTAGAAAAAAATTAAGAATGTTGCATCATTTGTACATTTTTTTGTCAAATTATTATACATGAGAAATCAGAAAAAAGGTGAAAAAAACTTTAATTGAAAAAACTAACAAACGCAAAACAGAAAAAGGTGAATTTAGCTTAAAAAAGCAAAAATTAGCTAAAAAAGCAGCTAAAACACAGAAAACAGCTAAAAAC
>NW_013953018.1:286990-290426 GCF_001266775.1 Austrofundulus limnaeus | reverse complement strand
ACACACACACACACACACACACACACACACACACACACACACACACACACAAACATGGCTATAAAAGCTAAATATCTCAAAAAGTATAAACTTCTGATGCAACAAAAGCCAAACATTTTGATAAACAAATAGTTGAAAAAGCACAAAAAAGGCAGAACAATTTACATWACAAAAAACTTCTTTATAAGCGTTCACACTATTGAGATTTAAAAAAGAATGTAAACAATCTGAATCTTCAAACTGATGCTGGTTATTTGTGAAAAACTAATTAGTCTGTAACCATCCAAGCTTTTTGTTTCTGCTTTTCTGTGTTTGTTAGCAAAAAATCTCTTGAACCACTGGCTGGATCTTCATGACCAACTGTTTGATTTTAGAAGTCAGCCTATAAGTTAAGATGGCCGCCGCAGCTAACTGACTCTTCCCAACTTCAATATGACTATAGTTGAGTCAAATTTAATGAGCTAAAGTGAGTGGTAGTAGTTGATAGTTATCCTAAGCACAAACTTTGAGCTTTAACACATCTTGTGAGAAGCCATATGTCGGCCATCTTGAATCAAAACAACCATGAAAGTGTGAATGTTTGTCTTTTAAGTCTTTTCATTTTTGTGGGTTATGGTTAGAGTTGTGCTTCTTTCACAACAAAAACAAATTACAGCCTAATCTTAAATCTGTTCTTCAGTCTGATCTGAAGAAACATTTATTTCCACTCTGCCAAGTCGTCCCTCAGTGAGGACTGCAGCTGAAACCGTCTGAGGTTCTGCAGAGCTAAAGCAGGAGCTGGAAGCATTTCAGCTCTTGGTCAGAAGGAGGCTCATTTACTGCTTATTTTTTTCCCAGCTCTGTAACTTGTCCAAACTGAGGCCTCGGCTGGTGAAATATGGACGGGGATTTATTCTTGTCATCTGCCAAAATAAATCACAGCTCTCAGTGTCAGTAAGGAGAACCAGAACAGATTTTTGTCTCTGCCCCTTGTGCCCCATGCCTACGAGTTGCCCAACCATGCATTCTGTATTCAGGATGAGCTGCAACCAAAACCCTAAACATCAACACCACTGCTTTCTATTTTTGAACACAGTCACATAATTCATTTCTTTCCCTTCAGTCACTGACATTCCTTCAGCTTTTCTGTGTTTAAACATGAAATGTTTCAAGAATCCTCTCTGTCGTCCACAGGTTGAGCTGCATGTACACCTGGATGGAGCCATCAGGGTTCAGACTATTCTTGATGTTGCCAAGTAGGTTGACTTACTTTCATTTTATTGCACGCAATATTTTAAAATTACGTTTTATCATTTTAAAAATTCGTGTTAAGACAGTAAAAGGTCTTTTGTGTGATTTGGAGTCATGTAGAAACAGTTCTGCAGGACAACTTTAGACACGTTGATACAGTAACACAGCTGCAGGACTGAAGTGTTCTTTTAGCCTGACTCCAAAATGTCACCAAAACCACCTACCCTTTGGACAGAGCAAGTTCAAATTTAGCATTTAAACTGATACCAAATTATAAAGATTAACTTTTGACAAATAGGGTTTAAACACATTGGGGACAGTTTTGCTCGAGACTCAAGTCCAGAAGATTTTTAATTTGTGTTCACACCTGACACATTTGGTCCACTTTAAACAGACCAGAGTTTGTTTCCCTCGTTGGTCCGGACCTTTTATGCAGGTGTGAATACACCCATGTGAACTCTGGAGAGGATCAAACCACCGGACCCAGATGGATTTTTGAGGTGGTCTTGGTCCACTTCCAAACTTACTCTGGTGCAACTTCTGGTGTGAATACAGACCAGACTGGAACCGAACCATCCGTCCATTTTCTTCTGCTTATCCGGGATTGGGTCGCAGGGCCAGCAGCCTATGCAGAGAGACCCAGACTTCACTGCAAAAACTGTCCATCTTACCAAGTTTTCAGAAAAAATAAGAAAAAATTGAGTCAAATCAAGTATTTCAAGAATCTTACCAAGTAAAATTTTCTTACTCCGTTGGCAGAAAATTTTGACTTATTTCGAGTCAAATATTCAGGTTAACAAGACAAATAATCTGACACTTTCTGAAAACAAGATTATTATTCTTACACAATCAGTTCTTGTTTAGTAAATCAGTCTCAAAACAAGATCAAAAAGACTTTTTGGCTGATATAAGGTTTTAAAACTTGGTTAGGTGGACATTTTTTGCAGTGCACTTGGGCCAGCTCGTCTGGGGGAATCCCAAGATGTTCCCAGTCCAGCTGAGAAACATAGTCCCTCCAGCGTGTCCTGGATCTCCCTCTGGATCTCCTCACAGTGGGACGGGCCTGGAACACCTCACCAGGGAGGCGTCCAGGATGCATCTTAACCAGATGAACCACCTCAACTGGCTCCTCTCGACGTGGAGGAGCAACGACTCTACTCTGAGTCCCTCCTGGATGACTGAGCTTCTCACCCCATCACTAGGGGAGAGCCCAGACACCCTGTAGAGGAAACTCATTTCTGCCGCTGTAGTGGGTTCGAACCGTCATTTCGGTCCAATGGGAGCAACGACCTGCGTGGCTTTGTCAATAAACTATAATTCACTTGGAAAAAGTACAATGTGAATGCAAACAGCACCAAAGGAAAAAAAAAGCAAGTCTGCTATTTGTTCCAGACCAAACAAGGACTTTCCTGGCGTGAATAGACTCTAACTCGGGTTTCTGGCTGAGTTTCTCCAGTATCTAAAGAGACACTGGAGATTTTGAGTTAAAAGGACCATGTTCCAGTTCAACATCACTGGAGCAACAGTACGGAAGTTATAATTCATCACTTCTTTCTCACTGGATTTTGGACTTCAAACCTTTTCCCAACAGACTAAAGGAGCTGATGTATCCAAGCTTTGCGTGTGTGAAAAAACACTCTGAAAGCTGATTGATTAACCATGGGCACTGGAGATGCACCGAGGGATCGGCCTGAAACCAAGCGGGAGACTGGCCAAACAAATAAAAAAAATGTGGTATTTAAATGGTCAGTTCTGAGAAATCCAATATTTTCTTTGGTCTGTAAATGCACCATCTGCACAGGACAGAAAACAAGCATGTGGTCTGTGTTGTCAAGAGACTTTCTCACTCGATTTAGCCAGTTTTAGCCTTTTTAACCAACTACAGTCAAATCTATATACCTTTTCTGGTGTTTGGAGTCTTTAATGCACTGCAAAAACTGTCGATCTAACCAAGTTTTAAAACCTTATATCAGCCAAAAAGTCTTTTTGATCTTGTTTTGAGACTGATTTACTAAACAAGAACTGATTGTGTAAGAATAATCTCGTTTTCAGAATGTGTCAGATTATTTGTCTTGTTAGTCTGAGAATTTGACTCCAATTAAGTCAAATACAGTATTTCTGCCAATGGAGTAAGAAAATTTTACTTGGCAAGATTCTTGAAACAAAAAATTGAGTCAAATCAAGTATTTCAAGAATCTTACCAAGT
>NW_013953018.1:281753-285972 GCF_001266775.1 Austrofundulus limnaeus | reverse complement strand
ACTTGGTAAGATTCTTGAAATACTTGATTTGACTCAATTTTTTGTTTCAAGAATCTTGCCAAGTAAAATTTTCTTACTCCATTGGCAGAAATACTGTATTTGACTTAATTGGAGTCAAATTCTCAGACTAACAAGACAAATAATCTGACACATTCTGAAAACGTTATTATTCTTACACAATCAGTTCTTGTTTAGTAAATCAGTCTCAAAACAAGATCAAAAAGACTTTTTGGCTGATATAAGGTTTTAAAACTTGGTAAGATGGACAGTTTTTGCAGTGTGTTGGTTTGTTTGTTTGTTCATCTGTCAGGAACCATGGATCGAAGATCACATAAATCTTAATGTAGTAAAGATGAATTCTTAGAACAGTGACTAGCTACTTTAGGAGTTGGCAACAGTTCATGTCGTCAGTGTAGGTTTCCTTGAGGATGTTTTTGTTTGGACAGCAGATAATTTTGAATGCAAAAAGACTTTTTATGGCTTAGTTCATTGAAATAAATTTGATTTTGGAAAAATTGTTATTGACAGGTCAGAGGAAAAACCTGAAATAGGCATTGGCCAAAAAACAACAACAATAAAAACAACAGCAACCCAGAATCAGTGCTTGTCTTATGAGCATCAAAGGGTTGCGTCTGTCAGATGAGCAAAATAACAGCTGCAGCCCATTTAGTGTGTCTGACACAGTGAATATGTAGTTTATATGTGATGATTATCAAAAAAAAAAAAAAAACTGGGATGAGGATTTGCAAGTATAATCATTTAGCACCGCAGTGTGATGTATCAAACCTAAAACTGATTGTGTTTATTGTTTTAGTGTCCAAATTTGGCACGTTTGAAAGGCAGGTGCACCATAAGCATGGCAGGCATCATTATCCACTCTGCTGCAGTGTGTGAAAGTAATCAAATAAAAACTAGAGCACTTTAATATAAATAAAACATTTAACTGCAGTTTTAAAAACAGTTTGTGAAACTTGTCTATCTCAGCTGTCATCCTCTTATTTCCCTTTTTATTTTTTTTACTTTTTATCTGTTGAGTTGACATGCAGGACTGTGACAAGTATTATTTTCCCTTTTCTGAATCTCTCTGCTGGCCAGCCCCCGGGTGCAGCTGCTGTTCTAAATGCATGGGGTTGTGGGGGCTATAATGTATGTTTTGGTTGACAAATCATTAAAAGCAATTTTAAATTCCATGTTAAAGTATCACAACAAACTTTAAGATAACAGCAACAAAACGTTAATAAAACAAATCAAAATTAAACTAATAAAACACTTGTTTATGGTCCAGGCCAGAAAGTGCTACTCATGCAGCTCCAGAGCCACAGGCTGCCAACCCATCCTGCAGAAACACTTCTTACAACGCTGCATTTTCTTGCATCAGGATCAGTTGCCTCCTTGGTGACAGTCACCTAAAACCCTCATTTCAGTAGGGTAATCTGCACCAGTTTTGCACCTGTTATTATTTCTGCAGGCAACACGCCCACTAATAGTACAGCAGTTGTTTTTTTTTTTGCAGAGCAATTTAGCACTTGCTATCTGGGATCTTATTAAATCAGCTCCTAACTCTTATTCTTTCTGCGATCAGGAGACTTACACTTGATGAGAGCACGCAGCTCTGAGGTCATACAGAGGTGGAGGAGTTTGTTTTCTGCTGGACCATAGCTGATCAAACAATGAGGGTCACTTGTTGTTCCTTTAGTCCCTGACTGTTGTCGAGCTGTCTTAGTGTGCAGATATATGAAAGCTTGCACACAAGATGGAAATGATGCCTCTGGACTGATGGCTTCTTTTTAAAATCTATAATTATATTTCTAAATGTCCCAGAGGAAGTCAGATCACTGGTGGTGGACAGAAGAAGTTAGTTTAAAAAATCATCAACATGGATACATCCAACGATGTGCTAATGTCAGTAAAAAGTAAAACGACGTGTTCACAACACAGAGAAGATGTTTAAGTAAAGTCATAATTAATGTGTTTTTGGTTGAAAGGTGAAGATTAGAAAATAGAAACATGTTTTCATGGATGCATGATTTTAATGGCTAATTCAGATCAGAGCTGTATCATTATTAGCCCATAAGAGGCTTTAAAACTTGACTTTGTTTAGTTTAATTTACCCAAATTTGTCCCGAAAAGATTGTCCAATTAAGTTGGGATTTCTTTATTCATTTTGATAGGGTCCAAATTTAGCCCACCATTTCCAGTCACTCCATGTTTTTCTTTAAAAAGGTTTTGGAAATCGGAATTTTCTCTTTGAAACAATTTGTTATGAAACAAGCAAGCAAGCAAACAAACAAACAAACAAACAAACGCAAATTAACTAACTTGGCTCAACAAGTCAATATCACATCTGTTCCTGATGTCCAGTTTTTAATTTGTTCATGTTCTCTGTTACAGATAGTTTTGTTATCATCCTTAGTTTTGCGTTGCATGAACAAGTTAAAGTCTAGCTTTGATGTGTCTGAAAAGATCTGACACACTTTTTTAAACCCATTTTCTATTTAATTATTGTTGCTAAATTAAAACAATGTCAGATTGAATAAATAAAAAACAACTCTCAAAATATGGACTAAACAAAGTCCGACTGGCAGCACAGAACCTGACGTTCAACATTTTATTGTTGAAATCGAAATAAAAACTTGAAACTCATGAAATTGAATAAACAAAGTTCAACCTTCAACATTTTTTTTATTATTATTATTCATTTTCTAAAAATGTGAAATGCTGGACAGATTAAGAAAAGTCCAAATGTTAACATTTGTTTTCATTTATAGTATTTGGTGGAAGATCATGGTCCTCAGTCTAAAAAAGGTGGATTTCCTACTTTGGGTWGAAAACAGAATCTGAAACCTGTACCTGTAATTATTAATGCAGTTGAACATTCTAGTATTTTTACCAAGTTACGTTTATCTGTTATCTGGAGAAATGAGTCAGATCATATCTTATCTGAAGAGAATTAACTTGTTTTCTCAGAATTATGAGATTGTTATGCTGTGAAAATGAGTGGTTTTTCTGTTACACCCAGTTTTATTAGTCAGTGTTGCTGTTCTGAAAGTTATGAATGATCAATAACAGTAAATCATGTAATGTTTGAGTAWCTGCTGGATGTTACTTGATGTGACAGTTTAAAATCGAAAAGGTTTAATGGGTTTCCTGAGCTCTTACAAACAAACTCGTTGAACGTTTTCTACTTTTGGTGCAGACCCAATGTGCTGGACAGAAATAMATATTTCTCAGGTGTTTTGTCTTCTAAGGGGGCAAATCTGTAGATTTCTGCTCAACTTGTTTTCTGCATTGCTTGATACAAGTTGAGCTGAAGAAAATGACTGGAAGAATACTATTTTACTAAGACTTATGGAAAAAGGCATACATTTCTAATAGTAACCATCAGTCATTGCTTAAAGTTGTGAATTGAAAACAGATAACCTGAGCAGTCAGCTAGTTACCCGTCCAGAGTCAATATTTTTGCAGCATTTCAGAATCAAGTCTCTTTATGTCTCCATCTAATAACTGAACTTTGTATCCTTTCTTCATGACCAAACTGTTGCAGCTCCTCAGCTTGGATTGTGCTGCTTGTGTTCAACAATCTTTAATTCAAACCAGGGGTTTAAATTTGTCCCTGAGTTGGACTGAGGTCTTGGGTTTGGCTGGACTTTTTCACGACATTTGACTGTTTCTATTTAAACTAGTAGAGYGTTGCTTCAGTTGTGTTTTTTTTATATATGTTTATCATTGTGGTCATTGTCCTGCTGGAAGGTGAACTGTTGCCCCAGTCTCAAATCTCTGGACGACTCAAATAGGTTTCATTCAAGAACGTCTCTGTATTTTACTTTAACTCTGACTAGTTCCCTAAAGTCTGCCACCACAATGTTTTACTCTTCCAAGAAGCTCAGCTCTACACAGCTTTTAGTGGTCGAATGCAGGAGTTCTTAAACTTTTTGACCTCGGGGCCCAATTTATTGAACATAAAGTGACACGAGGCCCAGTCAGACATTACCAATGTATGGATCAAAATGATAATTATTCTAAATCTTGGTTTAATTTGTATTGTATTTACATTATAACTAAATTGAATACACTTACATTATAAAAGTAAAACTCCTGTTTTACTTTTATAATGTAAATTGTTGTTACCTGCTCATAACAATTATTTGAACAAATACAAAGGTCAGTTAACAGACCACTCAGGCTTATCAAAAAAAAATATATATATATAACTTACAGC
>NW_013953018.1:279549-281454 GCF_001266775.1 Austrofundulus limnaeus | reverse complement strand
ATATTACATGGTAAAAACAGAAGCTGCTCTTCATAGTGACAAACTTTGGAGTTTTTTGATGAGTTACTTTCATTTTTGCTTCTACTTTTAATTTAAAATAGGTTTCCATTCTCGGCAGGTTTCTAAGGTTTTTCTTCTACATATTAAAAAGGTTGTTAAACATCTGAGTGGTGCACTACTGCTACTAGTGGTGAGAAAAGTGTATTGCACCTTATTCAAAATCAATGTGGTCCCACGGCCCTCTGCGGCCCAAAGTTAAAAACTGTTGTTCTTTTGAGGCCCTCAAGGTGGCGCTCACGGCCCACAATTGGGCCGCGGCCCATAGGTTAAGAATCTCTGGTATAATGGACAGAAACTTCCACATTTACAAAAGAGCTGCCCAGCTCTTTCAGGGTTATCTTTGGCCTGCTGGATATTTCTCTGTATGTTGTCCTTACATTCTCTGTAACTTTTGGTGGATGACCCTCTTTTGACATATTTGAATTTATTGAAGCTACACGGGATGTCCTTGGTTCTGGTATAATTTTAGTTCAGTTCAATTCAATTGAAAATTACTTTATTGATCCCAGAGGGAAATTAGGTGTTTAGGTGTTGTTGTAACTCATTTACCTAAAGAGTTATTGTAGATGCTGATGGCTGTGGGCAGGAAAGACCTTCTGTAGCTGTCTGTATTACGGCGAAATTGAAGAAGCCTCCGACTGAAGACACTCTGTTTTTCTATGACAGTCTGATAAAGAGAATKGTCAGGGTTGTCCACAATGTTCTTGATTTTATATAAAATCCTTCTTTGCACCATCATCTCCAGAGATTTTATTACCGCAATCCCAATCTGTGCTCTTCTCTGGCATATGTGGAGAGTTCCTTGGTCCTCATGATGTCTCTTGTTTGGAGATGGATCCTACTACTTCAAGGTTGAAAAACCTGTTTCATTAGTGGGGGCTATTTCAACAGGTGTTATACTTATTTCATTTGTCCATTATCTGCCACTTGTTCCGAGGTTGGGTCCCCATGGCAGCAGTATAAGAAGAAAGACCCGGACATCTCCTTCTACAGCTCCTCTTCTAGGTCTTCTGAGAATATTCCAAAAAAGATGGCAAGCTGAAACATGTAGCCTTTCTAGCATGTTCTGTGTCTTTCCCAGGATCTCCTCCTAAGTGGACGTGCACCTCCGTAGGAAGACATCTAGACAGCATCCTTACTAGATGCTCAAGCCACCTCAACTCGCTCCTCTTAATGTAGAGGAGCAGTGGCTCTTCTCTGAGTCTCTAGCAGATATCTGAACTTCTCACTCTATCTGTAAGGGAGAGACTAGTTGCTCTGTAGAGAAAACTCATTCGGACCACTTGTATCCAAGATCTTGTTCTTTCACTCACCATCCAAAGCTCCTGCCTGTAGGTGAGACTAGGATTGTAGAATAACCAGAAAACAGATTATTGCCTTGAACTCTGCTCCATCTTTGTCACAGTGGACTGGTACAGCCACACCAATTCTGTCAATCTGGGCATTGAAGTCCCACAGCAGAATGATACTGTGCACAGTTGGAGCACCCTATTGTCATGGTTTGTTCTGTCTTCTCATAAGTTTTCCTAGTGTTTCTGCTTCCCCAGTGTTTCACAGCTCAGCTGCTCCCGATTTGTTTGATTGTCACCCTTGTGTTTCTCCTCAGGTGTTTTGTGTTTCAGTTATTAGTTTCCTGTGTATTTAAGCCCTGTCCTGTCTCTGTCTTTCGTGGGATCATTGTTGATTGTTTCATGTGTTGTGTCGGTCCTGATTCCCTGAGCTTTGTTCCCCTCGTGCTGATGATCTACAGTTTTTGTAAGTTTGCTGCCAGCAGCTCTCTTTTTGTTGTTTATTAAAACTTTTTGTTAAACTTTGAAACCTGCCTGCGCCCTGGATCCGTTCCTG
>NW_013953018.1:273530-278391 GCF_001266775.1 Austrofundulus limnaeus | reverse complement strand
GCTGCCAGCAGCTCTCTTTTTGTTGTTTATTAAAACTTTTTGTTAAACTTTGAAACCTGCCTGCGCCCTGGATCCGTTCCTGTCCGAACCTCACACCTATAACACCCTGTCTAAGAATTCCAAGAAGTCTGGGTTCTCTAAACTGGTATTTGGCATGTAGACACCAAAAACAGTTAAAGCCCGTATCTAAATTGAAGGCTCAGAGAAGCTACTCTGTAACGTACTGAGGAAAACTCCAACACAGGTGTCAAGCCAGGGTACTACCCCAGCACAGCACCTCTCAACTCCAGAGTAAGGTAGCCCATCTCAAATAGACTTGTTCCAGAACCCACATTGTGTGTTATCCTTTTCCACCAGAGAGGTAACAGAACATGTCCCAAAAGCCAGGGTTGGTAGGACAGGATCAGAAGCCCCCATCTTCAGCTGCTACATATGGTACATTGCACCTGACCRTTCCTGCAGGTAGTGGGCCCACAATATGATCCACACGAGCTGATAACTGTGACTAAGCTACCACTTTGGAAGGGCTATCATACCAAAATATCATCTACAGACGTGTAGCTTTTCAAAAATTATGGTGAAGTTTTGCCACCCGAGATGGACCAGTGAAAATTTGGCCTCTGGCCCATGGACATGTAGCTCATTCAAGCTGAGCTCCATGGGTAGATGCCTGGGTACCAGGTGCTTGCTAATGAGCTCTTTCCAAGGCCTGGCTCGAGGGTGAGGCTCTGGAACCTATAGTAGATCTGGGTGATGGGCGTTGAGCTCTTTGTTTTGTCCAGTCCATACAAGTGTTTTAAGTCAAGTCATCTAAGAAAACCACTCTGCTTTGTGATACTCTATTGGGGGCAATTGACCTAGACAGCATAACTCATTGGGTGAACATCCACCTCTGGACAATATAAATCAAAATACCATTTGACACTAAAGTRTCAATATATAAAAAATGGTGGTTATGTGGCTTTAGAAGGTATGGTTGGGGCTTTGAATCTTTTTGTATATTGCTCTGAGATTACTTTTTTGTGATGTAGCACTTTATAAACATAATTTGTTTCATTAAAGTCTATGCAGACTAAGTGACTTTTGGTAGTTGGTTGCAAATGTTTCAGGTGTTTTTTTCTCTATTTGGCTGTCTTTGAACCTGGAATTAAACAGGATTTTCAATTTCATTCTAACTAATGCATTATATGTACACTGTATAAATGAATATAATATACAATATTTTTTCTCTGTTGGGCTTGTTTTTATTAACAGTACATATTAGATATTTTGTTACTATCATTGGTTTTTGTTCAACAACATTTAATATTTTATTAAACAACAACTTTGGTTACTTTATGTTTCAGATAAATGTATTTTTATTTAACAAAGTGAATAATTTGGTTTCAACATTGCTCTCTAATGGTTTCCCTCCTGCTGTACCTCCATCCAGGAGACGAGGCATCCATCTTCCAGCAACAACAGTGGAGGAGATGAAACAGAAGATTATTCTTCACGAGCCTGGCACACTCACGAGTTTCTTGGAAAAATTTGAAGAGTACATGCACGTGATTGCGTAAGTACTAATATGTCACCATTAGGTTTTATAATTACCCAGAGTTTTCTTAAGGAGGCCATGACAAGGARAGCAAAGTGTGGTGCAGGAGATATAAGGAGTCAAAGACTGTTTACAGTGAAGGCCAAAGTCTAGTTTATTATCACACTCATCCTACAGTTATGACTCATCTAAAGGGGTGTAGGGATAGGTTGTGACCGGTGGCATTGGTATGTAAGACCACGGTGGGATTATGCAATGTAACTCCTCCACAGCACAGGGTGTGGATTCCAAATGGCAAACATGCAGAACAGGGACACAGTATTGAGATCAAGTGGTAGGTTGGCAACCAATCTAACAGGACAGTAAACTTCTAAGGGGAGCCTTTCATCTGTCACTTATTTTTAATCCTGAAATCTTTAGAAAAGACCAACTACGGTCTTTCAGACGCTCAAAGGCTGCTCTCAGCAGAGTTTGAACAGCAGCGCACGGTTGTGTTGAATGGAGCATTCTGTCAAAGCTCAACATTACAGAACTTGCTGGAGGAGCTCAGTTCATACAGCACTGCTGAATGTGCTTAGCTGGGATATGCATGTGTGTTTTTGGAGAGGAATGAGAACAACAGACATTCAGGCCCACGCAGTAACTGCTCGAAGCGGTGCTGTTGAATGTCACGTGACCTGGTCCAAAGTAAAGACTGTTTTCACTGCTTCTTTATGCAACAGAGTGGGACCATGTGGGCAAAACACCCAGTAATATGCTGTTGCTGTTTTAATCAGTTATTTTATAGAGAAACAAAACCCAGCCCAAAATAATACCCATGTTTATTAGGAATAATGGTAATGATCCTCAGATTGATGGTATAATTTATCAACATTTGTCTGACTTAAACCTACATTCCATCACGTTATGCTTGTAGTTTAATGTGATTAATAAATTAATCTTTAAGCTTTTCAAATATTACAGTTGGACCATACCAGCTGGAATAACAAAAATCTCTTATCAGACTGTTAGACCTCTGTTGACTCTGCCTGTGGTTCAGCTGTCATTTATTATGCCACTTTAAATGTACTTTTTTGTTCCCATCATGTACTGTAAAGCACTTTGCATAGAAAAAAACTGACCTTGCCTAATTTGATCTTCTACAGCTGCAAAGCTGTTTAATCTGGAGTTTACAGCACAAACACAAAACAGACAAAAACTGTCAAGCATACACTCAGAGTTGTAAAGTAACTAAGTACAAATACTTCTTTACTGTACTTAAGTAGAATTTTTGGGTAACTGTACTTTACTTGAGTAATTATTTTTCAGCCTACTTTTTACTTCTACTTCTTAAATTTTCAAACAATTATCTGTACTTTCTACTTCTTACATTTTTAAAAAAGGCAAGAAGTAGAAAATCGTTACGTTAATTTCATTTTGCTTGTTTTTATTCCAGATTGTTGTTGTAAAAAATTAATTCTATCCATATAAACTGTGCCTCCTATAGAGTGAATTTAACTGTGGTTGAAAGAGAAGTATAAATATATAAAACTCTGATACCGTGTTAGTTTGTACACAAACAAATCATGTCACACTCCAGCAGGACACAATCATTAAAATAAAAGGACTGTACTTTAGAAGTATTTGTATTTCATGAATTACTTTATTACATTTGGCCACAGCCCTCAGATAGATTTTTATTTTGGGGGGAAAGCTTTGTGCAGCCTTGATATATGTATATAAACTGAAACAACTGGACTAGTGCATGCTAAATGTAACAAATTAATTATTTTAATACAACAGTCATTTCTGCATTTTTTGGTCACCTCCTAATACATGTCCTTACAGAAAATCTAACTGCTTATTTTAAATCAATACTTTTACTTTTAATACTTAAGTACAAAAAGTATCAGATACTTTAAGACTTTTACTCAAGTAATATTCCTAAAGGAAACTTTAACTTTTACCAAGTAATTTTTTTGGTAATATACTTGTACTTTTACTCAAGTATCACTTTGTGGTACTTTATACAACACTGCATATACTAAAATCTCAAAACCACTTCCATAAAACTTACTGCGACTGTTAATGATTTTAAGCCCAAGACACACACACACTCACATGCACACGCACACACACACACACACACACACACACACACACACACGCACGCACGCACGCACGGACGGACGCACGCACGCACGCACACACACACACACGTTTGTCTCATATTTCACATCATATCAATAACGTGTTTTATTGCTCATTTTTCAAGTCGTTGCTGTTTAGGAGCTGATAAGGAGTGTCTAATGGTTGTACAGTTTATAACAGAGATAAGTTTATCAGAGCCAGAGGGCAAAGCTCTTCATTTTCTGTTTCCTCTGCAGCGGTGACAGAGAGGCCATAAAGAGGATCGCCTATGAGTTTGTAGAGGATAAAGCTAAGGAAGGAGTCATCTACGTCGAGGTCAGATACAGCCCACATTTACTGGCTAACACTAAAGTGGACCCTGTTCCATGGAACCAAAAAGAGTAAGTCCGTCTTTTTTCAATCAGCCTGGCTGTTTGTCCAACATTTGTTGCTCTGTTATATAATAAATGTGATGGTTTTCTTCTTTCTGCTCAGAGGCGATGTGAGTCCGGATGAGGTGGTGCGTCTGGTTAACGAGGGCCTCAGTGAGGGGGGGAGGGCCTTCAAAATCAAAGCCAGGTCCATTCTATGCTGCATGCGCCACATGCCAAGTAATGAACTGTTCATGCTCCTGTCTGCCAAAACAAGCTTGTGAGATACAGTTCCTACATGTCCTGTCTTCTGTCTGTCCCAGACCTGCAGACCTCTGCCTCAGCTCCTCCCATTACACAAAAACTGCATCAACATGACAGAAAGCACAACATCATTTCATGCTTCTAAAGGTGCAGGCTACATGGTGACATCATAGGTTTAAAATGATATTTAGTCATTCAGAAAGACAGTTTAAARTCTTCTATAGTCATTTCTAACCCAATCTTAAATAATGCGAAGAATTAGCATGAAGAAATGATCACAGCTACCATTAAGTTCATTGGGCCTCATGCAAGAACATGTTCGTATTCTTATCCTAAATTTCTCTTACTTTTGTTCGTACAAAGGGTTCGTACCACCATGTCACGTCAGATTCAACAAACTCTTCTGTCTTCAGGAAAAGTGTGTAAATGAGCTGCGTAAATTCCACCTGTTCGTATCCAGCTGCTCGTGCACGCGAGAGGAGATTAGCATAATTACCACCCCAAAAACACCATATAAGGCTATGTTTCCTGCCTCAGATACAAAGAAGTGTTCATTCATTCATTCATTCACTTTACGAGT
>NW_013953018.1:269538-272892 GCF_001266775.1 Austrofundulus limnaeus | reverse complement strand
CTGGATAACAGCAGACTGACTTCACGTAAAATATACGACAGGTCTGGACCACTCGTAAATTTTGTTCGTATCTGAAAAAGAAAACATTGGTGAATGCCACAAATTCTCCTAAATCACTCGTACGCACAACTTAAGAACAAATCTGTGCGTACGAATGGTTCTTGCATGAGGCCCAATGTTTTAGTGAAGGTGTTGCTACTTAGCATTTAGCAGAAAGCATGTTTGAGTAACGAGGCAGCACTTAGTCTTATTTACAGTTATTCACCTGAGACTGATTCACAAGAAAAAAAAAACACCTTAAAGGGATCCCTGATTAGTTGTAACATTAGACTTTATTTAATAAACATATATTTTAACTGTAAAATAAAGACTGTAAAAAGACTGTAGGATGCAGAGGTGCCAACCTGGAGTCATCCCAAATCATAATGATTGTCTCGGAGCATTTGTGTCGCGCGGCGTGAGTTCGTTTTTGGCAGTTTGTGCGCATAATAAAAAATATATGGAATTTATATCTTTAAACTTCAAAGTATTCATACAAACCTACTTATTTCTAGATGGAGAGATTATAAGTAACAAGTGCTAAAACAGAGTTTATAAAATGGGTGTTTTATGAAC
The DNA here is from genome assembly GCF_001266775.1 of Austrofundulus limnaeus. Lineage (NCBI taxonomy): Eukaryota > Metazoa > Chordata > Actinopteri > Cyprinodontiformes > Rivulidae > Austrofundulus > Austrofundulus limnaeus. The sequence goes on along the minus strand of NW_013953018.1, from coordinate 272,277 downwards.
ATAACTTTGCTAAACAGTACATACATCTATCCTATTATTGGGCCTCCTTTATTCATTCATCCTTCTATAATCAGACTCAACAGCTGAAGATGAATTTGTAGTCACAGCGAATTCTTGTCACAATATTTAAACTGAATAAGGAGGAAACTATATTTGTCTTTTTAAAAATAATAACAGATTAAGTAGAATAGTCTTTTCCATTACTGAGTCCGGCTCCTCTCGGCTCAGTTCTGCTGGTTCGGAGCGGTAACGTCTTTTAAAAGTAGCTGCTGTTTATATTGTCTGACTTTTATTTTGTGAAATAAAGATACTATTGGCATTGCTGTTTGTTTTTCATTGAGTTAAATCCATAAAGAAAAAAAATCATTATATTTACTCACACTCCTAGGCATGAAGTGTGCAGTAACTGTAATTTCATTTATTAGAAAATCATTTTCGTTTTGTTTTACTGCATTTATAAGCAATGGTTTGCTGTAGCAGGGTATGATTATTATTTACAGACTAAATACCCTGCTACAGCAAACCATTGCTTATAAATGCAGTAAAACAAAACCAAAATGATTTTCTAATAAATGATATTACAGTTACTGCACACTTTATGCCTAGGACTGTGAGTAAATATGTTGATTTTCTTTATGGATTTAACTCAATGAAAAACAAACAGCAATGCCAATAGTATATTTATTTCACAAAATAGAAGACAGACAATATATAACTACATTTTAAAAACCACACAACCACCTAAAAAAGTACTTTAAAGTCTGAATGTAACCGGAGCAGCTCCGGGCGCTGCTCTCCTGTCGCTGCCCAGCCTCTGGCTGCCTGACACGGATAGCAGGGCAGCTGGTACCGATAGACGCAGGAGAAGGTGGAGAAACGGTCCAGGAGCTCAGTGGTCACTTGTCGAAGGTGACTCTGGACAGAAAACCATCGATTAGCCTCAAATACGGTCATAATTAATTACTAATTCCAATAAATGTGAAGCCACTAACTAGTTAGCATCGGAAACGAACACGCACAGGACACATCAGAACAAACTTTATAAATAAAAGGTACAGTTTCACAAGCGAGACGTGTTAAATTATAGTCAATATCTAACTAAATGCACGAAGCACTCACCGTCTGCAGATGAAGTTTGTGACGAGACCAGTCTACAGTAGCAGCAGCAAGCTAGCTAATTAACCGGTGGCTGTAGAGAGCGATCCCCTCCATTTACCCACAGCAGCTCTAGTCCCACTGCTTTGAGCCACTGTTGTTGTGGTCCTTCACTGCTCTGAAAACTGGCTCAATATATTTTTAGCTTCTCCCAGCCATCTGCCATCATTTGGAACTACGTCATCCAAGCAGCTTCACTGGCCAATCGTGACTGCTACACGCTTCAGCACCTCCACGCCCCAAACGGTGCCGGCCGCAGTACGACCTCGGGTGGAGGTCCGAAAAAGTGGGCAGAGTGCGACTGGGAGTCACAGCGGAAAGACCGAAAATGGGTGCGGAGTGGGCGGAGCCAAACCGAACCGCGTAGGTGGAAAAATGCAGCGGGAGGGGGGTTCCCAGGAGCTCGGCACAAGGCCAGATCGTAATAAACGTCTAGTACGCCGTAATGTTTCAGAGCGGGTCTCAATATCGTAATGATTACGGTGAGATCGTAATGGTTGGCACCTCTGAGGATGTTTAGTTTTTATAATTTTTAAACTACAAATTTAAAAATATATTACACGGACAGGGCCATTTTATTTACATGCAAAGCATTCTGGGTAAATGACGATGTGGGTAGGTCCTCGGTGCGAGGCTGCTAGCAAGCTATATCCACCCTGAAGGTTAATCTTGGACAATATCTGATGATCGACTCTTTTAAATGAAACCAGAGAGTGTTGACAGAGAGGAGAAGGTAGAAATGACTCAGTCTGTAACTGAAAATATGGATGGAGGACCTCAGTTTAGCTTGTTTGTTGCACTAGCACCAAGCTAATACATATAAGGCAATAGTGTTGGCGCTAGCGCGAAGGCTAACAGGCTAAGCAGAGGTTCTTCTTCCATGAAGCAGCTCTGTTGTCCTTAAAAGGTCAGTAGAAAATAGAAAAGAGTCAGTAAAAAATAAATCACTAAAACTCAGTGGTATGTAACTCTTCCTGAAAACTGTTGGGACAGTGAGAAATATAAATTTAAAACAGATGCTACATTCCTGTAATCCTGATTTATCACAGAACCAGAAATAGATGTGTTTTTTTTTTTACAGATTGTCTTTGGTTTGTCAACAAATATGTGACAAAATCAGTGAACAACTTTGAAACAGCCCATCTTTAAAAAGCTCAGAATGAGTTTTTATTTATTTAGAATCTATTGTATTGTGGAATATTTTAAGGAATCTGGAGGAATTTCATAAAAGTTAATGAGGCAAATGAATTTGTACTGCACTGACATGTGACAATGTGACAGAAACCCTGTAGATTTAAACACATTAAGGTTTGTTTGCATAAAAAACCGGACGAAAAAGAAATTTGTAATGACGGGCGTTAATTTTTGTGACGGGCGGTTTGGGACGGAGGAAACAGAGCAGAGTTGTAAAGTAACTAAGTACAAATACTTCGTTACTGTACTTAAGTAGAATTTTTGGGTATCTGTACTTTACTTGAGTAATTATTTTTCAGCGTACATTTTTCTTCTACTCATTACATTTTTACACAATTTTCTATACTTTCTACTCACTAAATTGTGTCTCCTGGATTCAGTGAATTTAAT
>NW_013953018.1:258195-263919 GCF_001266775.1 Austrofundulus limnaeus | reverse complement strand
AAATATATATTTTGCAGCTTTTAGTTTTTAATATTAATTTACAATATGGTCACCCAACACTTAACTATAGCCTCTACCTCAAGAGGTAGAGGAGCCAAATGGCTGGCTCACTGCTGCCAACTAGCGGTCAGAGGCTGAACTACAACATAAAAAGGAACGGCTGGCAGGAAAGTTGACGTTTTAAACCTTAATAAAAAATAGATTCAGGGCTTTATAATATTGATACAGTATCGGGAAATGAAACATCACGATATTTCAGTGTATCGATATTTTCTTACACCCCTAAACATAGGCCGAAATTACTACCCGATCAGGTGAGGTTCTGARGCCAGTCAGTAGCTTGCTGTTCTTTTCTTCACTGAATGGCGCAYACTTCAAGGCTTGAATAACATGGTTCCCACCATGTCGGACACGAGCATGCTCACCAAAACCAGTAGCTCAGTTTGATCCTCAACCGAAAAACAGGGCACGGCTGATATTGATCCAAATAGGCAACAGGGAAGCTGGTAYRYYTCACTTGTTAGATTAGTCGCTCCGTCCCGGCTCCCACCGCCACGCGTCCAGGCTGGCAAGTTAAGATCCAATAAATCAAATGAAGCTGACAAGACATAAATACAAGATTTCTTTGTAAAAAATTTGATTTTTTATCCCGTTTTCGACACCTTCRTAAGTGTTTGCAGTATTTGCAGTGCAGTGTTGACAGCAGTGAGTCCATCAGCTGTAATGTGAACCGTGGTAACATGAGGTGCTGCTGTTAGCTCTGCTCAGGCAGCACAGAGAAAACCCACATCTGCCATCATTAACCCTTCAGTCCAACAACAAACAATCTGGAGTTATTTGTGGAAAAAACCACTAAAATAAAGGAATTATCTACGTCTGTGGTGTTTTAGGAACATGTGAATGCTCAGAAGCTGCAGTGTGTTTCTGGAACATGTGAACAGTTTGAGTCATATTTATCTGTACAGCAGCAAACATGATGAACAGTTTGAACAAATCAAGCAGGTTTTATACAGTTTTATTAGAACAACGAGCACTCACACGTCTGTACAGAAACTACACCAAGGACACTTGGAGCAGAGCATCAAATGWTGTCTAAATTAAGCAGAGTAAACCAGCTGCTGGTCGTGGTTTCAGGTTTAGTCTGCAGACGTCCTCTGCTCTGACTGCAGGCAGGAGAAAACACCCAGTTAACAGAGCTCACTGTTAAACACTATCACTGTCACCCTGCATGTTGGTTCTTGTGCCTCTGGGCTTTTTATAGCCTCAGTTTGCTGCAGATGTTGCATCACAAGCATCAGATTTCATCTGTTTCCCATCATCAGGTGGTAGCTTCAGGGATATTCTGCTTTACGTTCTTCAGACTGGTCCATGGAGGTTTTGGAGCTGTGTAAGAAATATCGACACGATGGTGTGGTGGCCATCGATCTGGCAGGAGATGAGTCCCTCAACTGTAAGGCCTATCCAAACCACAGGATGGCCTAYGAGGTGAGCATGTTGAAGCACGAACAGGACCTAACAGCTGGATTTAATATGAAACACGTCGTCACACAGCAGATCCTAAAACCTGAAGCGCTGACTCGGCGTATACAGCAGCTTTGTTCTGTTTCCTCAACAGGAAGCTGCTGGTTTCGTGCTGTTCACTTAGTTTCTCGGGCATGGTGCCAAAGCAGTTTAAAAATAACACAACAGGTAGAACTGGCTTGGATAATGTGGTGTGTCATTTTCAACAAGAACAATATTATTCTCACAGGCTGGTACGGTTAATAAGGCGGTAGTTTTTGGCACCAAAGACCTTCAGAAATAAAACTTCATCAAAGGAATGCAGGATCTGGTCTGGAGAAAAGAATCTGGATCACTCAGAGCTACTACCACACCAAACTGTAGCTCAGTGTCAGTAAAATAGCATCTTTATCACTATGTCACTGAGAAACATCCAGACAGAATATAGGAAATAAAATATTTTGTTTAAAGTTAGTCTGTTTTTAAGGCCTGGACAGATTGAAAAACTGATTAACTTTAGGAGTCGATCTGTGACAGTCAGCTGACCTTAGAAAGAGAAAAAATATCCATAACTTAGTTTGATAGATAGTTAGTTAGATTTTGATGCAATAATAGCTGAGAGTCCTCCTCATCACAAACTCTGAGTTAAAAATCCGTGTATGGTTTGTTCTTTCATGTTTTCCTTTCGAAAAAAAAAAGAATAATCCAGTGTTTTTTTTAGTTCTTTTGTGTTAAAAGTAAATTACAGAAACAACAATTGCAAAAACATTTAAAAAGGCTACATTTTTTATTTTAATGGTTAAATCAAAGACAACCTTTAGTGTTTGTTTCTTTGTGGTGCGTTACGTTTTCACTGAGCGCTTTAGAAACGGCCTTGTTTGCAGGAGTTGACACATCTTGAGAGCTATTTTACCACGAATAAAAGGGCTTCAATATACAGTATAAATTATGCAGAATTAGTTTTGATTTAGCCATTTAGGACCGTTTTTAGCAGTCTTCTTCCAGTCACTGTAAACTTCTCTTATTTGGTGACTTCCATCATTCCCACATGGCTTCATATTAAAATAGAAACTAGACATTTTTGGGATTTAAATAGCTAAAGCAAAAATCAAACACTGTGGATTTTGAATTAGTTTGATTTTACATTTTTATATTTAGGTTTTGCAAAACAAATAATAAAAATAATAATGAATCATACAACAAATCATAGGAGAGCTTTGTTTTTAACTTTGTCATGAAAGCTGTTGGTGATATTTTAAGTAATGCTGTGTTTTCCTGTTTACAGCACAAACTGTGTTTATTAACATAGCATACAGGTGTTAGCATGCAGCTCATGAGTTAGCTCATGTCTCTGAGCTAACAGGTCTACTTTAATGTAACCATCTTGTGGTAATGTGGACAGTTTGTAATGATTTATTGTGTACAGACATGCTTTTTGTTTCCATGAAGACACACAACTCTAGCATGGTTCAGGTCATTCTCAGACAACAGTCAATGTTTTTCCCTGAAAGCAGCTCTGTTTGAGTGTAAACTCAATGAGTCTCAAACCAGTTTCCTTTTAAATGCTTTAGCTTCTCAGAAACATAAAGTAGTGATCAAACTGTTCAAGTCTATTTAGCCTGAAGGAAACATTTAAGCTAAAATCAAACACTTTGACAAACATTGTGAAACAGAAACTCCTCAGACTGAAGAAGTCTGAAGAAACCGTCCAGAGGACCTGCTTAATTTTTCTTTTTGGTTATGAATCAGAGCTTAAGTTTTATGATTGTGTTGGACAAACTATAAAAAAACATTATGCGCAATTCTTTCTGATGTTTTCACATCTCATGACCTGTTATGGTGTGTTCACACCGAACGCGATTTCAGCGTCAGGAGCAGCAGTTTTACATACAAAGTCTATGGTGGACGCGCTTCAAGCAGCGTCGGGAAGTTCTGCGGCGCCTCAAGCGCGATTAGAGCAGCGCGATTTGAACGATTTGAAYRAKCTGAGCGTTCGACGCGCTGAGGCGCAAATCGCTGAAGTTAGAAAATCTGATCTTTTGCAGCTCGACGCGCCACGTCAACCAATCAGAGAGACTCTGTGTGACGTAGCGACATATTTCACGACGGGACAGTTTACTGAATGATGTCCACTAACCTGCAACAGACGGAGCGGAGCTTTTTAGCTGAAATGAGTACCTGCAGTCAKTGTCCTGATCCGCAGCAATGCGTGGCAGCGACTCATCAGACTGGAAAAATAGTCCTGAAAGCGAGCTGTGAGCCTCTACTCTGAATTATCTGGTGAATTAATTATGAATTAATTATCTGATGAGGTGACATGCTCTTGCCCTCTGTAAATAAAGCAAAGCCACTTCCTCGTCCAACATTAAACAGAGGAGGGAGGGGCGGGGCGGCTGTCGCCGTGCAGCGCAGCTGTCCTGCGTCTGACCTCAAAGTGCACAAGCTTCAAACTTCAGTGTTGGCTGCGATTTTGAAGCTGAAATCGCGTTCGGTGTGAACGCAGCATAAGTGCTTAGAGGATGAACCCAAAAAACCCAAACCCAAACCCAAAAAACAAAACTACAAAATGCAAAAGAAACATCAACATTTAGAAKGTTTTTGTCACCTTTATTCACTATTCAATAATTCGTACACTTGTTTAGCAGAAGAATTGTATTAATTTTTGAAACACTGGGGCTCATGCAAGAACATGTTCATATTCTTATCCTAAATTTCTCTTACTTTTGTTCGTACGAAGGGTTCATACACGTCAGATTCAACAAACTCTTCTATCTTCAGGAAAAGTGTGTAAATGAGGAGCGTAAACGGATGAATGTGTATCAGGTGCTCGTGCACGAGGAGATTAGCATAATTACCACCCCCAAAATCACCATATAAGGCTATGCTTCCTGCCCCACATACCAGGAAGTGTCCATTCATGAATGACATCGTAAAGTAAAAAAGAAGAACTTTATGAGTTCGGAGACTGAAGTCCTGCTCTCAGAGATCCAGAAAATCTGTCATTTTTAGCAGCATCAGACCTGCTAAAGCTGAGGAATGAAAAGATGACTGTTAATGTTGTGTCTCCTGTGGGTCGACACAGTCACAGAAATAAAAATCTAAATCATATTTATCTCTCTCTAGTCCTGCTCCGGTTTTTCTTTGGTCAAATATTTTTAATTTAAGTGTAAACACCTGTGTTACATAGTTTTCATTTATCAGAAGAAGAGCGGTTGCGCTCCGCTGTCACAGCTGATGTGACACCTCTGATGAAGTACTCGTCGAAACATGTCAGGTATCTGTAAAAGACCTAAAAATAACAAAGTGTCCAGTAATTAGGAAAAAGTTTTAAGAAGGTCAGTTTCTGTGGCGGCCATCTTGAATTGGGTTGACTACAGGTTGATCAGTTAAATCTACATGTTTGTTTTCTGAAAGCGTTATTAAAACACATTCAGCTGTTTGTCAAGCTTTTCAGAGAAAGTTTAGTGTTCACTCCATATAAATATCCTGCAAAGAATGTTGGAATTTTATTTTTAAATCAAGCCAAACAAGACTCTTTCCCTGTGGGCACAAAAAGATGTTGTAATCTTTGATATCCGTCCAGCGCTGCAGATGTGAAAACCAGATGTTTGGCCGATGTGTTGGGTTGCTGATGTGTTCTGTGTTGGATGTGGTCAACAGGAAGCAGTTCGCTGCGGGATCCACAGGACGGTCCACGCTGGAGAGGTGGGCCCGGCCACGGTGGTGCGGGAGGTGAGCTCCGTAATGTGTGTCAATAAAAACTAACAGGAACCTGAACGAGGAGCAGAGGTTTGTGCTCACTTTGTGTTTCGTCCTGACGTGTGCAGAGGTTAGAATGAAGCGACATTATTTAAGAAGGAAAATGAGACCTGAGAGACAAAGAAAACAAGTAACAATGTGCTGGTGGCCAGTCAAGAACAAACTGAAGTTCTTCTGTTGCCAGAACAACAAGCTAACATCCACTCACCAAAAGCATGAATGTCAGACTCAGTTCTGGCTTGTAAAGGTTTCTGAAACAGTTTATTAAAGGCACAGTGTAGGATTTGTTGTTTTCAGCGACATCTAGTGGTTGAGTGGTTGAATCATCCTCCCTGGTGTCCTGATGCATCTCAGTAATCCAGGTAAAAAAATCAAAAAGAAAAAAATTGTATAGGTCTTCTGGACGGGTTCTTTAATGAAACATTTCGTCTCTCCTCCAAGAGACTTCTTCAGTCTGAGAGTTTC
>NW_013953018.1:254309-257470 GCF_001266775.1 Austrofundulus limnaeus | reverse complement strand
CATCAGTTTCTAACCATCCTCCATCAAAAATTGAGACATCACAGTCCAGGAACTCCAACATGCCATTTTTTACATCCTCTCGTGTGAACTTTATATATTCATCCACAGAGTTGATGTGATCAGTGAAATGTTGGACTTCCTGAGCTTTAATTTTAACCCAGGTGTCGTCAACATATCTGAACCAATGGCTTGGTGGCACCCCTGAAAAGGACATCAAGGCTCTCTTTTCCACTTCCCCATGTTCAGGTTAGCAACAATAGGAGAAACATGGGTGTGCCATGGGATCCCCAGTTTCTCCTACTTCCAACATGTGTGGAAAACTTTTTTGGTTCCCAGTCAAACTGAGTCTACGGGCTATCAGGTGTGGATACAACCTTAGACTGTTTGATCCAATCAGAAACCAGTTCGGATGAGTGTCTGGGATCACTGTCCTGTTGGAACAACCAGCTGAGTCCAAGTTTCAACCGTCGAGGAAATGTTTAAACACTTGGAGGCGGTCCTCCTCCATTATTCCACCCACCTTGTGCTCCTCACATCATGATGCTGCCTCCAGAACAGTTGGTTCAATGTTCTGAAGTTTAAAAGTTCACGTAGCAGGACTCTTTCCAGTTTCTCTCCATCTGAGGATTGGTCAGTCCAATGAGTTCTGTCAAATACCAGCTGCAGTCAATCATGATCATCAAAGAGAACTTGGTCACATCAGCTTGAACAACATTCTACAAACTTTAACACTTATTCATATCATTCAGGTGAACGATTTAGTCTTTTTTTTCATCAGTGACTTTTTTCTTTTTTATATAATGAAGAAAAAAGAAAGAGAAGAGAAATGTAAGAAATGTTAAGAGATAAATTGATAGAAATTCGACAACATGTGAAATGTACACCAATAACACACAAGACAACACTTCTGACATCTGGCCATTAGAAAATGAAGAAAACTATGGGGTGCTGTTTGTAAAGTTACACAGTCAAAAATTACCACCAACATTTTTGTTTTATTTGGCCTTTTATAAGAAAAAAGAACAGATTTATTTTTCAACGTCAGTTTTTCACCACATGATTCATACATTTATAAATGTTATAGTTTATAAACTAAATATTTAATTTACAAATTAAATATTTAGTTAACAAGCTAAATATTTAACTTGTGATTTAAATATGTAGTTTTGAGCTAAATATTTAGGTTGMAACTTAAATATTGAGCTATCTACCTAAATATTTAGGTTGCAACTTAAATATTTAGCTATCTACCTAAACATTTAACTTGCTAGCTAAATATTTAAGTTGACACCTAAATACTTAGGTATCTAGCTAAATATTTAAGTTAAATATTTAGGTGGCTAGCTAAATATTTAGCTCTAAATTAAATATTTAAGTCACAAGTTAAATATTTAGCTTGTTAACTAAATATTTAATTTGTAAATTAAATATTTAGTTTATAAACTATGACATTTATAAATGTATGAATCATATCATGAAAAACTGACTTTGAAAAATAAATCTGTTCTTTTTTTCTTATAAAAGCCTATATAAAACAAAAATGTTTGTTGTAATTTTTGACTGTGTAACTTTACAAATGGCACCCCACAGAAAACAAACACCCAGCAACCAAACACAAGCATATGTACTGTATGTATATATACACATCCATACATAGATACAATAATTACAGTCTTGCTGAGAAATATACCCAAAACACACACCCATACACACAACCAGACACACATACACACATACCTATATACGCACACGTACACACATATGCATATACATACATGCATACACATACATACACGTACACATATACCCTAATCTAATGATTTTGTCTCTGTGTTAATAGAAGAAAATCTTTAAAAACTTGAGCACTAAATACTTGCTTTTAAACATCATTTAAATCCTTTATAATGATTCCTCTCAGAAAAAAAGAATCGTTCAAATTAATCATTAACAAGCTGAAATTATGTATAAATCTGAGCTCTCTCTGGTTAAAAATCCCAGCATGTTTAATGTGATGTTTGCTTTGCTGTACTTGTCATCCTGCAGGCAGATTGTGCAGACTGTATCCTCGTTTATAATCTGTACTTCCCTCTCCTCGCCTCTTGCTTTAGGCTGTAGAGGTGCTGAAAGCTGAGCGTGTCGGTCACGGGTACAGCACGCTGGAGGACCACGCCCTCTACAAACAGCTGCTGGACCAGAACATGCACTTTGAGGTAAACAATCATCAACATTTGGATCAAAGTACTCTCTATCTAATGCTCCCTGCGCATCATTATAAACAGGAAGTGTCGATCCTGCAGAGACACTGGATATTTTATACAGATACTGTATATCAGTAGAATCAATGATTTACTGACATCTAGTGGCCACTTTAGTGCTTCCTAATATAATAAAGTCACTCAGGACTTAACCTCTGCTCTTCTGTCTGCAGATGTGTCCTGTTTCCAGTAAATACACGGGGGCCTGCAACTCAGACTTCAGCAAACATCCCATCATCAGGTGAGCTTCTGGTCCTTCTGATTATGTTCAAATATCAGTTTTTTTTCTTTCAGAGTGGTTCTGATTTGATTTGTGCTCAGGTTCAGGCAGGACAAGGCTAACTACTCCCTGAACACAGACGACCCTCTCATCTTCAACTCGACCCTGCAGCTGGACTACAGCACGGCACACAAGTACATGGGATTTACTGAGGAAGAGTTCAAACGACTGGTGAGATCTAAGACCACCTGAAAACTGTGTGGGAGCTGGCTTCTCAAAGGCAGGACCAAATACTGACAAAATGCTCAGTCATAGAAAGTAGGGATGTCCCGATACCACTTTTTCACTTCCGATACGATACCGATATTACAACTTTGAGAAATGTCCGATACCGATATTGACCGATACCGACATTGACCCGTTACCATAACAGTACAAGTCACACTTTTACCTACAGTATTTTGTAATGTAAAATCTTAGAAAAGTCTTGATCAAGTCAAACAGTGAAAAAGAGTAGGTATGAGAAAAACTGACCCATTTATTTTTAACCAATGGATCACATACATTTTAAACTGAAGAACATTCTACAATTTAATAAAATAAATTATAATACCCTGAAAAAATAACATAATAAAAACAAAATGTACTTTTAAAGTGTAAAATAATTCAAAATCACTCCAGTTATT
>NW_013953018.1:251820-253899 GCF_001266775.1 Austrofundulus limnaeus | reverse complement strand
CGCTCATATTCCAAAACAAAAGCTGCGCTCTCCTTTCTTCTGTCCATCAATCCCAGAGCTAATCCACGGGATGTCAAAACTGTAAGCATGCTGTGCTCGATTCTGCCAGCTTAGAACCACCGACCGGACCAGAGAGGAGGTTCTGAAACAGCGCGGCTGTGTGCGGTCACTGGACCGAGGCTGAACGAACCGAGCTGAAACGCAAAGCTGCTGCCAGGGTGGAGAGTAGTTGTCGCTCCGGTTTAAAACGTTCACGGTTCTGTTCCCCCTCGGAAAACTTGTGCGTGACAACTTTACACTTAGCTTCAACTCTGTTTCTGATGAAAATAGAAAGTTCTGCCGACATTCTTGCTAACTTGTTAGCGCAGCATGTTGTTGTGATCACGTGAGCGCTACATGCTGGATCCAAGCGCTGCTGGATAGAAACACTGGAGCGGAGTCAGTGAACTGCTGGATTGAACTGCTAATATCGGAGCGYTTATATCGGGCATTTTTTATGCAGGCCAATAAAATCCGATACTCATTTTTTGGCTGATATCGGACTGATATCCGATATCGATATCGGATCGGGACACCCCAACAGAAAGTATTAGTTATGTTTAATTACAGGGTTTTTTGGTTTGTACACAAAACATAAACACACGTAGACACCAGGCTGCACAGGGTCACAGCTCGTCAGATCCAAACCCAGCTGTGGACGTGTCTGGGTTTTCTCTGGGTACTGCAGTGTCCTCCCACAGATCATGCATGCTTGGCTAACAGGGACTTTTATGTTGTCCCTAGGTGTGAATGGTTGTTTTAAGTGTCCAGTTTACCAGCCCCTCATTAGGCCTTTTGCACTGCAGGGCCTGGCTGGGCCTGGCTTCAAACCCAGGAACAGCTTGTTTGTATTAACTATATATACACTCACCGGCCACTTTATTAGACACACCTGTCCAACTGCTCATTAACACAAATGTTGCATCAGCCAGTCACATTACAGTAAACTCAATGCATTAAGGCATGTAGACATGACAAAGATGATCTGCTGGAGTTCAAACTGAGCATCAGAATGAAGAAGAAAGATAATTTAAGTGACTTTGAACGTGGCATGGTTGTTGGTGCCAGACGGGCTGCTCTGAATATTTCAGAAACTGCTGATTTACTGGGATTTTCACCCACAACCATCTCTAGGGTTTACAGAGAATGGTCCAAAAAAGAGAAAGTACACAGTGAACGGCAGTTCTGTGGGTGCAAATGCCTTGTTTGATGCCAGAGGTCAGAGGAGAACGGTCAGACTGGTTTGAGCTGATAGAACAGCAACAGTAACTCAAATAACCACTCGTTACAGCAGAGGTCTGCAGAAGAACATCTCTGAACACACAACATGTCGAACCTTCAGGAGGATGGGCTACAGAAGACCACACCACAGACTCACCAAAACTGGACAATAGAAGATTGAAAAATGTTGCCTGGTCTGATGAGTCTTGATTTCTGCTGCAACATTCGGATGGTAGGGTCAGAATTTGGCATCAACGACATGAAAGCATGGATCCATCCTGCCTTGTATCAATGGTTCAGGCTGCTGGTGGTGGTACAATGGTGTGGGAGATTTTTTCCTGGCACACTTTGGGTCCATTGGTACCAACATTGTGTCAACACCACAGCCTGCATGAGTATTGTTGCTGACCATGTCCATCCCTTTATGACCACAGTGTACCATCTTCTGACCATGTCCATCCCTTTACTACCACAGTGTACCATCTTCTGATGGCTACTTCCAGCAGGATAATGCTCCCTGTCATAAAGCGTGAATCATCTCAGACTGGTTTCCTGAACACAACAACGAGCTCACTGTACTCAAATGGCCTCCACAGTCACCAGTTCTCAATCCAATAGAGCATCTTTGGGATGTGGTGGAACGGGAGATTCACATCATGAATGTGCAGCTGACAAATCTGCGGCAACTGTGTGATGTTATCATGTCAAGATGGACTCTCTGAGAAATGTTTCCAGAACCAAGGCAGTTTTGAAGGCAAAAAATGGTCCAATCCAGTACTAGCAAGGTGTACCTAATATATGTGTGTGTGTGTATATATA
>NW_013953018.1:248441-250466 GCF_001266775.1 Austrofundulus limnaeus | reverse complement strand
CATTTACCCAGAATGCTTTGTGTGTAAATAAAATGGCCCCATATGTGTAATATATTTTTAAAAGTTTAGTTAAAAATTACAAAAACTAAACGTCCTACAGTATTTTTACAGTCTTTAGTTTACAGTTAAATATATATATTTATTAAATAAAGTCTAATGTTACAACTAATCAGGAATCCCTTTAACCAACAGCAACATGAGTCTAAATGTGTCAGATTTACACACAGGCTAAGTGGTTGAAGCAGAGTCATTCTCAGATCACACATGAACAGCTACAGAGTAAACTAACAGTTCTTAACATGAAATATTCTCAATTTAAAATGGGCACGGAAGAAGAAGAAACAACAACAATCCTTTGAATCTCAGGTTAAATCATTATGCTTCAATAAATCATTCACACTGTTCAGATCATAATTTTCTGCTGTACCTTTTACAACTCGTTTCTTGTTTCTGCAATTTTTGTCTTATTTCAGAAAATTRTATAAGAACGTTCAGCTTCTGTAGAACATTCTGCCCATGACTTTCAGCAATTTATACTTTTGCAGCTGTTTAGATTTTATAGACATTTTCTCTCATCAAGCTTAATATTCTGAAAACCCTTGAGGTGTTTAAAATTTTTTTATTTTTTACATTTTTTTCTGCTTCTGGATGCTTCTAATTTCAGCTTCTTTTACTTTAAACTTTTCTTTTTTGTTCCTTTCACTTTTTTTCCTGCCCTCTTGAGCTTTTTCTGCCCATTTCAGCATTATTTTATCTGCATATTTCTGCATTTTTCAGCTACTCTTTGCTCCGTGAAGCTTTTATTTTCACAGTTTGGATTCTTCAGCAAATTTTAGCAATCATTCAGCTAATTCTGGGTTCCATCTTCACTGTTACAGCTCAGAAGTTAAAAATATTTTTAGCTTCTTTAGCAGCGGTCAGCTAAATTATTCAGCAATAAGCATTCACACTGCATTTTTGCAGGAAATGTAATTTGTTATTATGATGTTTACTTCATTCATTGTTACCAACATAACATCTGTAAACTGTAGCAGAAAATACASATTATATCAGAGTTAAACGTCTGAATACTGAGGGTGAAAACTTCATGTATAAAACATGTTGTTGTCCTGCCAGCTCACTGCTGCACCATGAGAGGCCAGCAGAGGGCTCCACCTCCCAAAATATCATTCATATGAGTCTAACTGCAGTGRAGTGTGTAAGTATACAGAAGAATTTATGTATCAGGACATTTAAATAAATCATCCTGTACTGACCAGTCATCATAAATGAGCCTTCACATCAATAAAACACCATATCTGTTACTGTGAGTCCATATTTTTATAGATTTAATTGATTGATTTCTATCAAAATCTGAACTAAAATGTCCATCTGGTCTCATCTGTCCACAGTCCTGTGGTTTGTTCAGATGAAAGTCTAACATTTTTAAGAGAAGCTGTTTTTCATGACAAGTCAGATTTATTTCTTTATTTTTCATTTTTAGTTTCTTATTTTAATGAGGAACTCTAATGTTTGATCTGCTAACTGGGTCTGGTAGAGACTGAGGAGAAGCTCTTGTTTTTGGTCATTTACACAGTCTGACCTCAGGGTGAAGCTGGTGGGACGTCCTGTAGCAATAAGGCATGTGTTGAATGATTTTTTTTATCTTTYTCTCTGTTGAATTATGATCTCCACATAATTATGAAACAACCTTTAAGCTGTCCCAGCAGCTGTTTTTTCTCAAATATTATTGCTGATGTCTTTCTGCCTTGGTGTTGTGTCGACACACACCTGTGTGCTCCGGAGCAAAGTAAATAAATTATAACTAATATATAGAAGATTAATGAATCCATACATTATATCAGCAGCACTTGGGTGATACTTTGTGTGTTAATTCCAATGAAAACAGAAAGTTTGTCACACACCATCACTGCATTTGGTTATAAATAATAATAAATAAATAATGATGGGAAATATTGAAGTATCGCACACACACACACACACACACACACACACACACACACACACACACACACACACACACAC
>NW_013953018.1:247312-248426 GCF_001266775.1 Austrofundulus limnaeus | reverse complement strand
CACACACACACACACACACACACACACACACACACAACAAACAGATATTGTTAAATCAATCTGGAAGCTATTTGATCAGGATGATTATCAAATTAATAACAAATTACTGTCAATATTTGTTTATAACAAATAATTCTTATACAATCATTACCCTTTACTAATAATGTTCTTTGCAGGCGTTTAGAAAACACACACTAACTCTCATTTCTTCTGCTTTACTCTCTATCAACAACTTTTTCGTTTATTGTTTCTTAGAATTTCATTTTTATCACAAACCAGCAAATAAGTAAAAAAAGAAAACTCACTAAAAATTCAATAAAATGACTTTAAAAGAAGAAGAGAATACACAGAAAAGTTGTATTTTTCACATCAAAATCAAAAATTACTGAAAAGTTCCAACTGAACTGTCCTGGCTGGAACTTATCCAGTTATCATGAGAAGGATGCACTAAATACAGAGACAAAAAAAACCTAAACATAAAACTAGTTTATAAATAAAGTTTTGTCTTGGGGGCTGGGTATAATGTAAATGAGGGCCAGATGTTGTTCGTGGGCCTTAAGTTGAAGACGAGGAGGAGGAAGACCCAAGAATCTGACCTTGAGTAAGATGAGATTCTGACATTATATTAACTCTTTCTGTAATCAGATATGGACAAAACTTGTTTTTCCCCTCATTACATGTAAATACTCAAACTAAAACAGGAGATATTTGTTTAATCCAGGGCTATTCAATTGGTGGCCTGCAGGCCGGATGTGGCCCGCGAGTGACCAAAATGCGGCCTGCCATTTGGTTAATTCATCCCTTAAGACCAGACCACCAGTTTTCTACTTTAATTACTAAGGCTACGTTCACACTGCAGGCAAATCCGACCCAAATCCGATCTTTTTGACCCATCTGACTCATATCTGATTTTTTTTTATGACAGTGTGAACGAGACAAATACGATTTTTTCAAATCCGACCCAGGCCGTTTCAGTATGTGGTTTTAAGTCAGATATATATCTGATGTTTTCAAAGTGACTGCAGTGTGAACGCTCATGTCTCATTCATCTGACTTTTTCATCAGGAGGAGGGGGTGAAGGATCGATAAGACACTAACCTCAAGTCTTGCTGTT
>NW_013953018.1:245131-246932 GCF_001266775.1 Austrofundulus limnaeus | reverse complement strand
GGCTGATGAGACGTCACGTCTTTCACTGTGCATGCGTGTCACATCAGTGCTGTGTAGCGTTCACACAGGGGTCTGATACAGGTCACATTTAAAACGTAATGTGAACGTTCACACAAAAAGATCGGATTATTTCAAAAAATCGGAACTGAGCATTAAGACCTGCAGTGTGAASGTAGCCTATGAGTTCTTTTAGTTAAACATAGACATGTTTGGTATCTACAGACATGTCAGAATCTTAGCTTCAAGCCGGTAAAAAATATTTCTATGAGCACTCAAGACAGTTAAAACTATAAGCAGTTGAAAATAAAACTATGAAAGTAAAATTAAAATTGGTTTAAAAAGTTGGCAAGTCAGAGATGTCAAAATATTATTTGTATTAAATAGGAGGTATGATGCGTTATTTTTGTTTTTGATATTGTTTTATTATCACTCAATTTATTACATAGGGTTATGTTTTAAATCCATGATTAAATGCAGCAAAATAAACTATTTCAAAGGTAACAGATCTTTGGTTTATTTACATAATAACTTTAATTGCTGGATGGTCGGCCCCTCAGCTGTTGGCCTGCAGTAACCGTGGCCCCCGGAGCAGTTTAGTTGAATAGCCCTGGTTTAATCTGATTGTATTTAGCTGCTCCTCATAGCATCACGTTCATCCTGACAGACATTACTGCAGTTATTCCACCACAGCACAGTGAAACCACTGGATTCACATCGTCCCTTTAATTTGCCACCTGCCAAATATTTTCTCCGCTCAAAGGACAAGTTTCCTGATTCTACATAAAGTCTCTTTGTCTTTCAGAACATCAAATCTGCAGAGTCGTCCTTCCTGCCTGAGGAGGAGAAGGCGGAGCTCCTGGACAGACTGCACGAGGCGTACGAGCTGATCCAGAGCACCGCCTTTTAAACCACACAGATCTGATGGAGAAACAACAGGAAGACATCAGTCCAGCAGCTCCATATCTTTATCTCCTGTGCATCATCAGCTTTCGTCTAACATTTACACCCCTCTGCTTGTTCTGCTTCATGGTGCTTTGTGAGAACAAGTTCCTCTGACAGGTGCGAAAAACACATCCATCCATGTGTTATAGTTTCTAATGAAGCCTTTTCTATTATATCTAAACTTTAAACTCCTCCATTATGTTTACAACCTTTTAGTAAACACACAAGCTTTAAATATACAAATATTCAGGACTCAAGAAGGTACAGTCTGTGCCCAGCATCCACACCGGCCACCTGCAGACAAAAGACTAGTTCTCTGTAAACAGATGACTGACACCACTGAAAACCTGCTACCAGATAAGCTGGTCCACATGCTGTTAAAAACCCACTAGAGATCAAATGCATGAAACTGTCTGTGTGCAGAAAAGTCCAAAATCTTTTTACTAGACCAATAAGCTGGTCGATGCCATTAAGAGACGAGCAACCAGAAGGGACAAAACCAGAAGCTGTTGGTCTGACAGACAGGTCTGCTCGTCTYAGATCTCCTGTAGAGACACCAGATCATCTGAAACAGATCCATGCACAGGTCTGTAAGACCAGGATCAGAACTTTGACACCCCGCAGAGCCAGTCATGATCCACATTAATATAAGAATGTATTTATAAACCAAGATTTTAAATTAAGTTTTATTTAAAAAAATCTGAAATGCACTACGTGTGAGAACTTTTAGAAAAGCCAAAAATATTTGTAACATGATATTCAAGAGATTTTTTTTATTTTATTTTTTCTCTTTTAATTTGCTTAAAGGGGCAATATCATGTAAAATCAACTTTTTTGAGTTTTATATCATGTTATAATG
>NW_013953018.1:239199-240234 GCF_001266775.1 Austrofundulus limnaeus | reverse complement strand
CTGCAGGCACTCGATTTCAGCTAAAGAGCTCCTCTCCATCTGTTTCAGGTTAGTGGACATCATTCAATAAACTGTCCTGTCGGGAAATATGTCGCTACGTCACACAGTGGAGTCTCTCTGATTGGTTGACGCGGGAAATTTGTCGCTACGTCACACAGTGGAGTCTCTCTGATTGGTTGACGCGGCGCGTCGAGCTGCAACAGTTCCGATTTTCTAACTTCAGCGATTTGCGCCTCAAGCGCGTCGAACGCTCAGATCATTCAAATCGCACTGCTCTAATCGCGCTGCTCTAATCGCGCTTGAGGCGCCGCAGCACTTCCCGACGCTGATTGAAGTGCGTCCACCATAGACTTTGTATGTAAACCTGATGCTCCTGATGCTGAAATCGCATTCGGTGTGAACGCAGCATTAGACCTTTACTTCATTGTGATCATCTCCAACAAAAACAATATAAACTAGTTTTGTTAAACCAATAATAAATCAAGACAACCCTCTGAAATGAACTCCGTATAAAACTGTCCAGAAAACAGAACGCCGCCTCTCAAATTAAAAAAATAAAACCATGCTGGGAAGCAGGGCAGCTCTGCCAACAAACGGCTGCTTCTTTATTGTGGAAGGAGATAAAAAGGCAGAACAGGAGTCGTGATAGGTGGAAATGTCAACACAGACTTGCCGTGACCATCAGAGTGTACACAAAAAGCTGCATTCACTAACGTTTATGGTTCTCATTAATCCTGGTGGACCTAAACACACCATCTTTTGCTGCTCCCATATCTGCAGTGTTGAGTACCTGAAATCTGCCAGGTCTGTGTCAGGTCCACAAAAATGTCCTATAAACATTAAGAAAGAAAAACTACGATTACAGTAATTCAGAAGTATTTTATTACACAAAGAAAACTTCTATCACAAAGGTATCACTTAACATTTAGCAATAAATATGAACAGTAAATGGATGGAGTATGTTGGTTACTATAAAGAAAATACTTGACAAAGAAAAGGACACACACACACACACACACACACACACACACACAC
>NW_013953018.1:235082-239082 GCF_001266775.1 Austrofundulus limnaeus | reverse complement strand
CCAGTTTCAAAATTATTTTTCCAGTTTCAAATATTTTTTTCCAGTTTCAAAATTATTTTTCAGTTTCAAATCTCCTTTTTTCAGTTTCATTTTTTTTATTTTGAACAAAACTTATGAGCCCAGTTTAGCTCCATACAGCAGCCCTCTGCAGATCCTCCTGCATGAACCTTCTCTGAGCTCCTCCTCTGTTCTTCAGCTCCATTTATATCCGGTATCACTCCCCTCTGCACTGGTCCAAACCTTTTCAGCCTCTCTAACTTTGAGGAGAAAGTTTGGCATTATTATTTTATCTGTCTTTTGTTGGATATTTTGTGGTTGATTAACTGAATTGTATATACAGTATCTTGTACTTTGTGATTGGACACAGTCCTTTACTTTAAACAGTTCGAGAATCACCAAGTCTCTAGTTAATAAGTGCCTCGCTCCAGTTGTATAAACATAATAGTTTACAGTTCAGGTTTTCCAATGCTGATGAAAGAGGGACCACCCCCAGGTGGAGAGAACAGGGTTTCTATAAGTATTATGAGGACATGTGACAGGCAGACACTTTTGTTTAGACTTCTGAGAGAAATAATGTCTTAAGATCTGAAAATAAACATTCAACTGAGACCTTAATCATTTTTTTGTTTGTTTGCTATTATTCTGGCTTCCAAACTGAACAATTCTTACATATAAGTTTAAAAAAAACCATCTATTTGGAAGTCTTTTTTGTGAAGGACAATAACAGTGTATGATCTCCAACATATGAGTGAACCAGAACCTACAGTATGAATGAGCCCTGTGTCACATAAAGCTTTCAGTACCAGTGTTTGTTATATAAAGATTATGTTCACACTACAGGTCTGTTTGCTGAGATAAATAAAATAAATTTAAATTAAATTAAATGTATGGCACTGCAGTGACCCACCTGTGCAGATGAGGCAATGTCACACTCAGCAGCTGTGAGTAAATATGGACGTCAGTGTGTGAGAATCAGTAATTATGCTGGTAAAATTATCAGCTAAGCTGGTTTATCCTGTGTTTACGTTTGATCTTGCCACTTCTCACCCTGTCTGGAGCTGAGCTGCATTTCTGGTTCAGGAGCAACAGAAGCAGAAGTCTGTGTACCACTGCAGTGGCATTGACACGATCCAGCACCGTTGTTAAGGTAACTTATATCTCATTTAAGGACACATAATATGAAACTGATCTGGATKTGATGTGATGGACAAAAAGCTTTGTGATGTTCAGATTGGTAGGAGAGAGCAGGGATGACCCAGGACTCGCTGGAGGGATTGTGTTGCTTCTCTGACCTGGGAATCTGGGTGCCCCAGGAGGATCTGAGAGTGTCACTGGGGACATGTTCCCACCATGACCCAACTACAAGTGAGCAGTAGAACAGGGTATATACAGAAATTCTCAAGTTAAATTTAATACCTTTTAATTCTTATTTAATACAATCCCAATGTTTTTTAATACCAACACGACTTCAAGTTGAAACTGTAGCGGCAACTGCTTCAACCTATTATTAAAGTTACTGGATATATATGGTAGTTATTTCTTTACCTTAATGAAACACTGATCTATATACAATTATTTRTTATTTAACCCTAAATTCAAGACAAGTGTTTTCATTATGTGTAGGAAGAGCAGTGCTATCAGAAACAGGTCATCTGCTCTCGCATGTCCCAGAAACTCAGAACCAAAATACCCTGATGTCACACAACCATCCTCTACCCCCAAAGTTGGGGTCGGGACCCAATGTGGGGTCCCGAAACATCAAGNAGAGGAGAGAACTCCGGTGTCAGGCATTTGCCAGGTGCATGGTCTCCTAACCTCTGTAGCATGAGAGCCTGTGAACAGGCTTTTAGCCAGAGGAGCGGCTTCAGTTTTCTGATGCCTTTATTCAGCTGGAGACGCCTCAGGACGCTGTCAGGGCACCGTGTCAAACCTTGGGATTACCCAAGACAGTTGATTTTTCTTTTTACACTATGCAAATTTTAAAGAAAACTTCCATAAACCGGGGTTGGTGGGGGGGTTTATATCATTATATTAGTTTAAACTGGTCTCCAACAATACCGGTTCCTACAATTTAAGGAAAGTTAAATTTAAGACTTTTTAATGCCAAGTGAAATCAAATTTAAGACCAATTTCCCATTAAACACAAATGCCAAAAAAAAAATAATAATAAACTGCGGCAGAAACTCACAAATCACAGTATTTTTGGTTGGATTATTCAAATGTTGCTAATAGACCAATTGTTTTTATCCATATCTAACTGCTATTTTGTCAAATTTAGCAATAAAACATTCTTAGCAGTCAGTTTTAAACTTAATTTAATTCCTGGAAATTCTCTAACGACCCAAAATTTGGACTTTTGTGACCCAGAGTGGGTTCTCAACCCTAGCTTGCTGTAGATGAAACTTTAAAGTGCCTGTGACATCAAATGTTTGTAAGAAATATGAAAGCATTTTTGGAATGACAACATTATTAACATTAGAAAACAAATTTCACATTGCTCAGATGGACAGTTGTTGAGATATTTGCAKGTGAAATAACAGGAAGTGATGTCAAAAGGAAACATCTGAATGGGAATATTTAAAAAATAAATTAATGTTACCAATTATTTTAATATTTGAGATGAATCATCCTATTTACAACGTGTTAACATTTTTAAGACTTCTGAAGATTGATTTAAGATCTTTTAAGGCTAATTAAGGCCTTATTTATGGATTGATACATTCAAGGCCTTTTAAGACTTTTTAAGGATCCGTGGGAACCCTGGTTTAGATCAAAATCAGAGGAAATTGACATTACAAACCTGGTGAAATAAATGTAGTTTCAGGAAAACTGAGAATCCTGACGTAGGAACTCCAATTTCCTGAAGCTATAATATCACCTTGAACCTTCTCATCAGAACAGGTTAGTTTTCATGGGAAAAAAACGATTTGAGTAAAAAAGATGTCAGCGAGAACAAAAGATGTAATCCATATTATTTAAATGGAAACAACTGAAGCATTTAAAGGCAATTTGAGACTACAGAGAGCAGGAGAAGCAGAGGCTGCTTCTGTTCTGCTGCCACGACTCATTACACTCAGGCAGAAATAAAATCATACAGCTGGAAATAAATCACCTGTCTGCTGCTGGGCCTGAGCCAGCTGCTCACCACCACACTTTGTTCAGGTGAAAAGCTGTTTACTTGGATTTGGACTGAATTAATGGCCCTGATTCACGTTTACTTGTGGTTCCTCGAGTTTCTAAAAGTAGAATGGGAGGCAGAGCTTTCAGTTATCAAGCTCCTCTCTTGTGGAACCAACTTCCAGTTTCTGTCTGTGACACTACTTTAAGACAGACTGAAGACTTTCTTTTTGGATAAATCCTAGAGTTAGGGTTGGTTTGGGTTTCCTGAGTTATCTATTAGTTCTGCTGCAATAATAGACTGCTGGAGTAAAAACTGACCACACTTCCTCACACTGCTGCTTGCTTTACTCTCTCTTCTCCACGTGTTTATACATCAAATTATTGCTGCCAGGAAACATGCATTTTTAATTAGCTTTCTACCCATTCAAAACACAACTCTAAGACAGAAACCACATCTAGACTATAGATGCTGCACCTGGATTATAGAAACTACACCAAGATTATAGATACTGCACCTGGATTATAGAAACTACACCTAGATTAAAAATACTGCACCTGGATTATAGAAACCACACCTAGATTATAGATACTGCACCTGGATTATAGAAACTACACCTAGATTATAGATACTCCACCTAGACCATAGAAACTACACCTGGACCACAGAAACTACACCTGGACACAGAAAACTACACCTGGACTACAGAAACTACACCTGGACACAGAAAACTACACCTGGACTACAGAAACTACACCTGGACCACAGAAACTACACCTGGACACAGAAACTACACCTGGACACAGAAAACTACACCTGGACACAGAAAACTACACCTGGACACAGAAAACTACACCTGGACCACAGAAACTACACCTGGTC
>NW_013953018.1:226168-229975 GCF_001266775.1 Austrofundulus limnaeus | reverse complement strand
TCCAGGGGATTAATCGTCAAATTAATCGTTATCGGCTAAATACCACAATTAATCGTGATTAATTTTTTTTGCCAATATTGCCCAACCCTACGGTCCAGCTGTGTTATCACCCCACCACCACTACACACATACACAGAGTTTTACCCTCACAATCACCATCTTTTATCTGCGTTTACTTTGACAATACCAGCTAAAGAACGACTGTAAAATCAATCAACTTCTTAAAAAAAATTTGTTTTCAATTTTTTCATACTGAGCAGAGGGTTACCTGTAACATTCAAATATCACCTTTTAAATTTATCAAAACTGCAAAAAAAATCCCAATTTATAAACTTTCTTGTACCTAAAAATACTTTCAGTTAAAAACTATGATTGAAAATAATAAAAACTTACTAAACAAATCAAATTAACAGAATCTACGTGAGAATTGTAAATTATGTTTCATGTGATCMTGCATTACATTTACATAAAGTCTGATCCCAAATTTAGCTCAAATTCCCAAAACCCTTTAATACAGTGTAGGATTTAAATGAGCTCATATTTATCTACAAACACATAAACTGACTTCCTCATTGAGAATACCCTCCCTGAGAGTTTTGGGGGAAAACAATGGAAAAAATCTGAGACACAGCTTTAATTTACTTTTGTTTTGTTCAGACAAATATAGCTGTTTTAGTGTTAATGTGTGTCTGTTTGTTCCAGTAAACACACACCTGTTAATTGATGTTATCTCCCGGGTCATTTATTTATTTATTTATTTATTATTTTGGCCAGTAGACCTGTCTAAAGTTAAAGCTGTGTCTCAGATAGGTCCTGAGAAATGTTTGTTAAATCTGTTTTCAAAGCAGCAGCGCATCAGATCCAGCATGGCGAAAGTGCGCTAGTTTAAAAATTAATACCTCGTCAGACGGCGTTTATTACCTTTTAATACTTTTTAATGGCTTTAATTTTTGCTTATCTGATTTACTACCTTTTAATACTTTTTACAACCCCACGGATACCCTGTAGAAGATGGAGAAATTAAGACTGAATATGGGTTAGATTTGGGTGGTAACAAAGTCTAAGGTTGGTGTCTCAAAGAAGGGATCCAACATAACCGGAGTGACTACTTTCTGAAAGCTTTATTTATGTTAAGATAAGAAATAAACCTGTAATGTTGCAGATATCTGGTTACATTGAAGTACATTACTAACACGAGTCGCAGGTGATCATCTGCCATTGAGAAGCAGACAGATGATATATTTACCTGCATTTTGCTAACAGTCATAAAAGAAACTGAAGAAGATATTTTGTAAAACACAGAACACCAAACAAACCCTGATATCAAGTGTCATTTTCCCACACCAGCACCCAAGTCGCTCGGTGCCAGTGTTTCATATTTAGTTTATGATGTTTTCAAGATTAGACAATATAATTCAGTTCCGTATCATTTGTTTAAAATTCTGTACCAAGTAAGCAGAAATAAGGACTTTCAGGTGTTTCAGGTGATAGTACCTCCTTTCTGTACGTGACTTGTTGCTTTAACTGTTAAGTCCAGTGGGGTTTTCTAGAAGTTTTTTTCTCAAAATACCATGCTGAAATGTAATTGAGTGTATCTCAGCATGTAAAAACTCTACTTAAATAATGTTGGTATCAAAATAAAGCTAACACTTGAGAGATTTCATCAGAAGTGTAAGTATTAAAACAGCTGCTGTGGTTTTAGGGATATTGAGGATGGAACATATTTTTAATTTTTTTTCCACTCTCACCTGAATAATTTTTTTCATTAGACAGTATGTAACCTGTTTAAAACTATAATGAATCAGACTAAAACTCTTGGAAACTATAAATCCACCTGTGGACATCACCTGTGCAAAGATTCCTGTTGCTAAAATGAACTGGAGCAAAGTTACAGAGGTTTTAGTAAAGAAATAATTTAGCATTTTGTCATTCTGCACAGGACAGACCATGATGGTACCATTAATAAATGTTAAGAAATCTGAAGTTTTTACATCCAAAAGTTTTTTATTTTTTCTTACCTGGCCAAAAAGATTTATTATTGAATGTTTGCTCTTTTGAAAGATTATCCAAACATTTATTTGCCACCATATATATATATAAAATAATGAGAAATTATATTTGACTTTAGTTGGATCATATTCACTCAAAATCAGGTACAAAAAAAAACTTTCAACACATTTTACAACTTATTTTGGTATCTGCTTTGACTTGCTTAAAATAAAAGTGTCAAAACTTTTTCCTTTACAGATTTGCTTGGCGTTTGAACTGTTTGGTGGATGTAAAATAGTTTTGATACCAAGCATGTCCAGTTGACAGAAGTTAAAAGTAGAAAAGGGAAAAGGCTGTTTTGCCCCCAGGGCTGAAGAGTTTTCCTGTTAGTTAAGTTGATTCATACTTCTGATTCTGGGAGAGTTATTGTCTGATGAAAGATTGAAACTTAATATTTAGTGTATGTTACTTCTTCTTATTGCATCAAACTAATCAAACCACAACCTGTCTCCCAAGGTTTGGACCAAACCATGACTTTGGAGTTTTAAAAAAAGGAGTCTACTTTTTAAAGCAGATTYGATTTATTGCCCAGTTTTTTG
The DNA here is from genome assembly GCF_001266775.1 of Austrofundulus limnaeus. Classification (NCBI taxonomy): domain Eukaryota; kingdom Metazoa; phylum Chordata; class Actinopteri; order Cyprinodontiformes; family Rivulidae; genus Austrofundulus; species Austrofundulus limnaeus. The sequence continues at coordinate 227,387 of NW_013953018.1, read as the reverse complement.
GAGTATTTTACTCCACTTCCATTTCTGAAGTATTGAGACGTGACTGTACTGACCTGCAGCCTTCAGGTCCATCTCTGCCAGGTCTTTGGTGAGTTCACTCGTGCTTGCCTCGACTGACCCCTCCCCTGTGATGTCGGGCACTGCGTTCCTGCGGCCTGTGCGATCACAGTTGATGAAGTCTGAGTACGACGTCTCCACGTCCATCATCTGTCCATGACCAGCGCTCTCATTACACCTGCCAGAGACCGGAGGGAAGGTCAGATTAATCTCTCTGTTGTTACTGAGTCATGGCCATGTCTACTTAAGCAGAACTGAGAGTTGAAAAAAAATGGGACGATGAGCTAAAGCTTTTAGAAATCCACTCAGAGCCGAGCAGCTGAAATAAAATCAATAAAAGGAAGACAGATGATGTTAATAATTGCCCCTCCCATTTCTCTCCTAACCGGTTGACCCAATTCCATCAGGAGAAAGGGCCATCTCTTCTCTAGCACCACTCTAATAAAGTCTTCTGAGGGTACTCGGACAGCATCTTCAGGAAGAGGAGTGGACGGAGGACTAGAGTAAACAACCAGCTGAGGCGGAGCTAGAAAGAGTTCCAGCTAAAAAAGTTAAAGGCTCCCATCCTCCTCTATTTCCTGTTTTCACTCTATTTTCAACTAGGCCTTATGTCCTGCCAACCACTAAAATATTTGCTAACTCCCCAGAGAGAAGAGGACAAAAATTAAGACTTCACCAGAAAGGAAAACAAATGAAATGTGGCAATAGAAAGTGTTCGTTCATTTTATGAAGATGAGGCCAAAACATTTTAGATTGAAATCATCATTACAGCTGTGTCCCTGAGCTTTATTCCCCAAGTGTCCCCCGTCTTCCCACCTGTGCTCAGGTGTGACAACATCGCGCTGAGAGGAGGTCTTTCTGTTTACCAACTCCTTTTCAAAATGCCCCATTACTGGTTCAGCATGCAGGCTGGCCCTGAATGAGGTCAGCAGCTGCTGCAGATGGTGCTCCTCAGAGATGAAGAACAGTAGAAGGTACAGCGGGTAAAATAAGTATTGAACACGTCACCATTTTTCTCAGTAAATATATTACTAGAGGTGCTAATGACATGAAATTTCCAACAGTTGTCGGTAACAACCCAAGTGATCCATACATACAAAGAAATCAAACCATAAATGTCCAGAAATGAAGTTATTTGTAATAATGTGGAATGGCACAGGGA
>NW_013953018.1:221156-224864 GCF_001266775.1 Austrofundulus limnaeus | reverse complement strand
CCCCCCACACACACACACACACACACACACAATGAATTTGACGGGACAGAAGTGGAAGGTGGTTCTTAAAAAGACAGAGGCCAATTTCAAGGCGTTTAGAAGAGGAAGTGGTGAGAAAAGTTTATTTTCTATTTAAACATAAAAACAGCATTTTAATTACAGCTAAAGGTGACATAGATACTTTATTATGGTATAGCATTTAAATGTATGCCTGAGGAACACATAATATTGCCCCTTTAATTTGTGTGAAAGAACAAAACAAAATAAAACAAAAAAAGTTAGTCACTACAAATAATTAACGTGAAGTTAATCTCATCTGTGTGACATAATCCGGCCAATGAACAATCAAATGAACCAGCCCAGATAAAACCACAGGGAATGTAAACAAACATATACAGTAGTTTATATATATAGAAGCAAGATTTCACTCGAGGTGACCCCTGCAACTATAAATTAATCTTTAAGCAATATGTGTGACATGATTGAAGCAGCAAAAGTACTAGTTGTTGGGCTGCACGATGGATCAGTGGTTAGCACTGTTGCCTCACAGCCTTTCTGTGGGGAGTTTGCATGTTCATCTCGTGCTTGTGTGGGTTTTCTCCAGGCGCCCTGGTTTCCTCCCACAGACCAAAACCATGATGCTAGGTCGCCTCAGGCCCAGCTCTCGTTACAAAAGAGATCTGTCATCTTAATAGGATTTGCCTGGTTAAATAAAGGTTAATAACATGTAAAAGCATTTTTTTTGTTATAATGGTGTACTTTATTTGCAGACTTATGGTCCAAATTACATAAAAAATCCAGACAGTAAAAAAAAAAGATGTGTAATATCTAGAACTATATCCAGCATTAGTCAGTATTAAGATGACTCCATTATCGGACTTGTTGAGTCAACAGATAAACATAAAAATAACATTTCAACATCTAAACAAGTTCAGTTTTATTTCATCAGAGCAAATTTCTGAGATGGTATATTCACTTCTGCATACAACATATGGCACTGATGGTAATGTCCTCATCCATTAGGTGGTCTGTCAACAAATGACCAAGATATTTAGCGTCTTTTGAAACACTTGGAATATTGCAAAGTAACCTAAAATTAAGGAATGACATATTAGTCCTCTTTAGGTCGACAGATCATGATTACTCTTTTTGTAGTATTCTGGATATCATATTCTCCATCTCAATCTTCTGCCACTTATCTGTAGTCGGGTCGCAGAGGCAACAGGTCCAGGAGAGAAACCCAGACCTCCCTCTCCCCAGTAGGGTTGGGCGGTGCTCCTCTCCGCTTCCAATATGATGAACATAAAAAAAGTTCTGTAATCTATTTATCTATCAACACAATTTAAAATTTGATTTATAGCCTGAAGTCTGTAATTTTGACACAATTTGGAACAGATTTTTACGAAGAGCAAATCTTTCCCACTAAATTGGTCATGTCTAGAACATAAGGGTGTCCAGGGACTCCAGGGGATTAATCGTCCAATTAATCGTTATAGGCTAAATACCACAATTAATCGTGATTAATTTTTTTCCGATACTGCCCAACTCTACTCCCCAGCAACATTTTGCAGTTCATCCTGGGGGACCCCGAGGTTTTCCCAGACCAGAGAGGATACATAATCCCTCCGGTGAGTTCTGAGTGCTCCCCGGGGCCTCCTCCCAGTGGGACGTGTCAGGAACATCTCTAATAATCAGATGAACCACCTCAGTTGACTCCAGCAGCTCTACTCTGAGCTCCCCCTGATGATGGAGCTCCGAGTCCTCACCCTATCTCTAAGGCTGAGCCCGGCCACCCTACAAAGCCCATTTCGGTCGCTTGTATTCGGGATCTCGTTCTTTCGGTCACGATCCACGCCTCATGACCACAGGTGAGGCTTGGAACGTAGACAGACCAGTAAATCCAGAGCTTTAACTTTCGACTCAGTTCTTTCTTCACCATGACAGACCGAAGCAACGCCATCATTACTGAGGACGAGGCCCCAATCCGTCGGGCCATCTCCCGCTCTACCCTACCATCACTGGTGAAAAAGACTATTGATGAACATAAACTGAACACACATTAAGGAGTTGTTGGAGACCAGCTGAACCTGTCTGCATACGTTAGGTGTTTACCTACTGTATTTCCAAACAAACAACCAGTTCTACACTGGTTTAGCTCGTTGGATCATTTATATAAAAATTAAACAGAACTGGGTATAAAATGTTTCCTTGTCCATTACAGACATGGACAGGGTGCAGAAACACAGTGAGCCCATTTAACCTGCTTAGTCTGGTTAGCAGACCAACAAGACAAACATCTAATTACATATTTAGGTGCCTCAGCTTGGCAGTTTTTGAAACAACTCTCTGTGGTTTAATCAAAAGTCTTAGAAGCATCTAAAAACATAAAAACTGTTTTAATACCATAAATAAATGGTTTTATTTTGGTCAAGGTTATCATACCGTTAGGATCTCAAACACACGTGAAGTCATTTCAGAATCAATTGAGTTCAGGGAAAGGTAGCTTCACAGATCCCTCAGACAGAGTTAGTGAATGAAAGCAGGAGGTGAACTAAAGGTTCACTCCCCATCGTCAGAACATAAAGCATGACCACACTGACATGTAACCAGAGCGGTCCTGGCACAGCAACACATGGAACAAAAGCCTCTGAGCTCTCAGAGGGAACATGAGACTCGTCCAGAGTCTCGCTCTGCCCCCATTAGAGATGCAGGCTTGCTTCTGTCCCACCGGAGCTTTTTAAGCCTGATTGGTGTGTAATAAACCTGTATTATCAGCAGTGAGCCGAACACAGGCGGGCTTTTCTGAAGACCATTAGAGAAATCATCAAACCAACCAATTTTAGCTCCAACTACTTATTATACAGCAATTATTGATGAGGCAGAAACTGTCCACAAGTGGCAGACACCTGTCTGTCACAGTAACGCTGAGTCAGCATTGCCTGCTTTTTCATTTATATTTTTATTCAGTTGTATTTGTCKGTTTATGGTGACATTACACATTAACCAACATCACTGTTACACAGAAACATAAACGTGCTGGAATTAGCTCAACTGCTACATTGGATCTGTTGCTTCTGTCGGATAAAAAAAAGAAGCAATAAAATTCATTAAACATGTCCACCAAACAAATACAGCAAATGATAAAACTATTAACACAAACAAGGGTCACTGCACCATAAATTACAATTTAAATGGATTTATTTTGTGACTGAGTATATGATTTATTAGTTTTTATAAAGTGTTTAAGTTTTCTCCTTTTATGTTTTTGTACTTGTTTTCAGCTATTATTTCAAGCTTCGGCTTCTTTCAGCAACCAGGAAGTGCAGTTTTTCAAGTTTTACTCCTACTTCACGTAAAGTACATACAACAATCTTTTTCAATGCAAAACTTAAACTTTTCATTTTAAGTTCAGATTTTTTTTAATTGTCTGCTGCTAAAGGCTAAGGGGCGATAATGTTTTCTGCTATGTGTGTGTACTTGTTTTTACTACAGAGTGAGGACCATTTGCACCATAGTTACTATCAAAGTGAGTTCTTTGATGTACTTTGGTTGCAGCTCTGCTGTACTGTACTGGTTAGGTTTGGAGGTATGGAGTGAATTAAGTTCTGGTTCAAGTTAGGGTTAACCATAGACCAGTAATGGTTAATTTTAGTGAAAATATCTGGCTTAGGCATAAATACAGTTACAACTAGAAGCAATATATATATA